>NC_057812.1:97652331-97747730 GCF_018294505.1 Triticum aestivum
CTTTGGACCACGTCTGAGCGGGGTACCGGACAACAGCAAATCGATATTGGAGCACACCAAATGCCCGCTCGACATCCTTCCTGCACGCCTCCTGAATGTTCGCAAACCAGGCGTTCTTGCCTCCTGGCACAGGGTTTGAGATGGTCTTCACAAATGTCGACCATCTCGGATAGATGCCATCAGCTAGATAGTACCCCTTGTTCTAGTGCCTCCCATTGATCTCGAAGTTCACCGGAGGAGAATGACCTTCAACAAGCTTGGCAAAGACAGGAGAGCACTGCAGCACGTTGATGTCATTGTGAGTTCCTGGCATACCAAAGAAGGAGTGCCAAATCCAGAGGTCCTGTGTGACCACCGCCTCAAGCACCACACTGCAACCGCCTTTGGCGCCTTTGTACATCCCCTGCCAAGCAAATGGGCAACTCTTCCATTTTCAATGCATGCAGTCGATGCTTCCAAGCATCCCAGGAAATCCTCTTACTGCATTTTGTGCTAGGATCCGAGCAGTGTCTTCCGCATTGGGTGTTCTCAAGTATTGTGGTCCAAACACTGCCACCACTGCCCGACGGAACTTGTAGAAACACTCTATGCTGGTGGACTCGACCATGCGCCCATAGTCGTCGAGTGAATCACCGGGAGCTCCATATGCAAGCATCCTTATCGCTGTCGTGCACTTCTGGATGGAGGTGAATCCAAGAGCGCCGGTGCAATCCATCCTGCACTTGAAGTAGTTGTCGAACTCCCGGATGGAATTCACAATCCCGAGGAAGAGCTTTCGGCTCATCCGATTATGAAGCCGAAATGTTTTCTCGCCGTGAAGTGGAGCATCGGCGAAGTAGTCGGAGTAGAGCATGCAGTAGCCTTCGAGACGATGCCGGTTCTTTGCTTTCACCCGCTCAGGCGACGAGCCACCTCGCCGCGGCTTTTCATTGCTCGCCAGCAGCTAGGCAAGGGCGGCGAGCACCATGAGATGCTTTTCTTCCTGGACGTCGGCCTCGGCTTCCTTCTCCAGCAGCACGGCGAGCGCTTCCTCGTCATCCGAGTCCATCACCGAGGCAGGCAAATCGCCGAACACCTTGCGCCCGGTAGGCGTGTACCCGCCATTAAACTGCTCCTCCGCGGCCGGGAACAGCGGCCGGAAACGCCTAGCTGCTGTTGGAGGGGCTGCCGCGGCGAAGCGCTGCTATTTTTCCAGCGGGGAATGGCTATCTAGCGGTGAAGGGCGACGGGCGGCGCCGGGATATAGCTAGTGGTGGCCGAGGGCGCCGGGGGTGGGAGGCGAGTCGGGGAAGAAAACCTTGATTTTTCCCCTGACGGCGTGGGCCAGCCACGCTTTTCCGTTGCGCCGGAGCCCCCAACTGCTCTCCAGTGCGCCTGGTTCGGCTTGTGACCGCCGGGTGTAAAAAGGGCCGAGCCGGCGATTTTCGGCGTCCTGGGGCGCGACTGAGCCGTTTTTTTCGCGCCGGCGCCAAAAAAATGGCCTCGGGGAGCCTGTTGAGGGCGCGGCTGGAGATGCTCTTACTCCCTTGCTCCCGTCGGCGCCCTCTCCCTTACCCTATTTCTCTTCCCTGGCCCTCTCTCTCTCTCTCTCTCTCTCTCTCTCTCTCTCTCTCTCTTGTGTACACAAAGAGAGCCGTGGTGTCAGCACAACAAAGTACAAAATTGAAGGCCAAATAGGCAGATTTGTCCAATTCTCAGACTAGATTTAATGAATGAAGCTGCTTCATTAGACCAGCAATTATGGATATGGATCCATCCTCGTGTGCTGGATGAAGGGGTCTAATTATAAGCAAGTATAGAGAAGAGCACATGACGTTGTTTTCTTCGTAATTTAATCTTACAAAAGTACATCGTTGGGGATAGGCAATCTGGTGATATTATGCCTTATATTATATCTATGACAGCTTTGCACCATTTGTTTCTTGGGATTTTTTCCATTTTTGTTATTAATGTGTTGTAGGTCGTTGAAAGTAACTTAAACTTTTTAGGTAAAATAAATATGAGTAGTTTATTTTTCTTCAGCAATTACTGTTGCTACTGTTTGCTCAGTTTGAACATTTGTAAGTATTGGCTTTGCATAATGATTGATACAGGCGGCCTTGTCCAGGCTATTTGCCAACACGGTGACTTAGAGCTCACATATATGGTGTCGCTTACAGACATTTAAAATAGTATAGTGGATTGATTGTGGTGCTACTATATTTTTTTTTTGGAGTCATGATGTTTACTGACTCTTGTTTGGTTAATGTCAGGGAGCAAACTGGGACACAGAAGATTTTGTTGCATTGTTATCCTTTTCTAACTCGACCACACTTGGTTCAGTTCACTTCTCATCAAAGCCACAATCTTTAGGTATATAGACATTACAGTATTCTTTCAGTTCAAGCTAAGCTATTGTGTACGTTTCCGAATCCTGATCAGTTATGATGTGTTCCTTAACTTCAGATGCCCATCTCCTACCAGTGTACAATGGTACTAATTACTTAAAGCGTCAGTGATATTAATTACCTAAAGCTGATTACTTCAACATTTTTTTCCTTTGACTTATCTCATCTTTATTTGTCCAACTTTTATTCAGACATTAGCATTTACTCCCTCCATTCCAAAATAACTGGTTTGAACTAAAACCACGACACTTATTTTGGATCGTAGGGCATAGCATTTATATTTATTATTACTGAAGGCATTTTATTAACTTCATTGTATGTTCTCTGAAATCAAATGTCTGGAAATATGGTGCTGATTTTTTCCGTACTGAATTTTTGTTAGACTATATCATTGCAACTTATAGCAAATCACAGTTGAGTTGCATCCAAATCCATTCTCCATGTAATAGTTCTTGACACTGTTGCACACTTAAATGCTACAGCATTCAATTGTAGGTTTCTCTACTTACTGGAATTTTCATGGGCGGACGTCCTTGTGTTTCTATACATGGAAGATTTTGGGTTGCCACAGAGAACACGGTATATTCTATGAATCATACTCAAATGGCCTTTTGCTTCCCATGTTGCTTATATAGATTTATAATTTAATTGGGGTTGTAGAGGTGCACAAAATGTTTATTTTTCACCAGGTAGCTTAAAATCAGCTTGTTTGGAGTTCTCACACATGTTGTCCAGTTTTTGACTGTGTAATGATGGCATGTTATCTTCTTAGAGTCACTCTTTTTTAAAAAAAAATCCTCTCCTTATTTGGAGATGAGGTTGCCAACCCTACATTTGTGCCACAAATAGACACTTACCCCATTGTGCCAATGTGCTCAATGAAAAGTGTTTCTTCATTTTGAAGCTTACCCATACTCTATCGCATCTACATCACAACCCCTTCCGTTATACCTCATGAACTAAAATATGGATACATCCTAATAATTTTAGTACTATGCGTAGCCGTTGTACATTATACAGGCCATGCTGAATCCAAAGATATTGTAATCCCCTTTAGGAAATAAATAATTTTGGTACAGCATTTAAAAACGATCCAATCAGTCATGCGTTAAATCTTATATTTACTAATTGGAGGCACTAACAGAGGCTCCATGTTAATCCTTGAATCTTGAAATAAGAGCCATTAGATGTTGTTAAAAAGCAAATATAAGCCGTTCGATGTCTAATTGCTTCCATTGGGAGTCTTGAACAATCTATTTTCTGTTTTTAGAAAGAAAAAAGGAGTCCTGAGCGGTCCCGTAAACGGCGGCCTCGGCCTCAGAATTGCTCGCGGTGCACTGTAAGTGGTCGTGCAAATTCACAGTATGGTCTCTTTTCTCCCCTTCCGTTCCTTTGTGTTACCTCCATTGGCATGTATAAATTGCTAACTGCATGTATAGGATCGATATCTACAGTATATGATACAAAAGAATTACGTGCAATATCATCGATATGTTTAATTTTTAGTCTTACAAGAATTAGGGTACATTATACGGTCCTCTCAATTTTCATCGTATTTTCTCTACCTATGCTCATGCGCCATACTAGCCATTAGGCTCTTCTCAAAGCAAGATTACTAACAGGTTTTACATACGGCCCAACGCACACACCCAGATCCATCCATCAATCAAGGCTCTATAACACATATTCGCCATTGCCGCACCATGTTGCACCTCACTCAGTCAGCGAGCCTGTCGGGTGGTAGGTGCGACATATGCCAACGGATGGCTTATCATTGTGGGAAACAGTAAGACGTCGCCGGTGCCTGGAAGCGGGATGAGGCGAAGACATGCACGCCGGCGAATCTTACCCAGCTTCGGGGCTCTCCGTGGAGATAACACCCCTACTGCTGCTCTGCGGGGTCTCCGCATGATCACTAGATGAACAAGTAGCTACACGATGCTCCTTGAGCTGTTTTGTGAGGAGAAGAAGTAGAGCACGACTAGCCCTCCTCCCCTCTCTATGTGGTGTCCAGAACTAGCTTGGATCAACCCTTTGCATGGGTGTCCCGGGGGGTTTATATAGGCCTACCCCCCGGGGGTACAATGGTAATCCGGCTGGGCATGGGGCCCAGCCTCTGTGACTACACTCGTCGGCTTCTGCGCCGGCTGGTGGGTCCTGCCGGCTGCTGGCTCCTTGGTCGACAGGCAGGCCCTACTGTCCAGGGCCTTGTCGGTGGCTGGTTACTGTTGCTCAATCCTGGTGACGAAGGCTTCGCCGAGGTGGGCGTGGCTACAGTGCCGCCGTCCGGCGGGTGATCGCTGTAGCCTTACCGCGTCTTGTCTCCTTAATGGGGCGTTTGCTTCGAGGGAGGTGGCAAGCCGGCTGTGGAGAGCCGGCTCTGTCTTGGGCCGACTAGGGGAGGCCTGGCCGCCTTTGGGTGTCTCTCTGCCCGAAGGGGTCCACCGCCCGTGGGTCACACTGGCAGCCCATCATGGATGACATCAGAGTCAACGTGGCAGCAGTGCCGCGCCGGACGGGTCATGGCCACCCGTACGGCGCACTGTGCCAGGCGTGCCCCGGGATTCGGGGGGTGGCAGGCTTTACTGTAGCCACGCCCCGTCACATCGCCGTTATGTGGATGCAGACTTCGAGGGTACGATCTTGACCGCTTTGTGGGAGCCGGCTTCTTGGAGTCAGCCTTCTCGCGGCCGGCTTCTTGGAGCCGGCTCTCCCGCGGCTTTCTTCATGAGGGCTAAAGTCGGGTCGCCTTCCGATAGCCGGCCTGGGAGACAGCCGGCAAGGGGAAGGCGGCCCCACGTCTTGGATTCTTGAGGGCCGGATTGGCTCATAATTTTTTCAGAAGGGCCAGGGGGAGCCGGCTAGGCTACCCGTGGTCATTTACTCCGACAGTAGTCCCCGAAGCTGATCGAGCTTCGAGGCTGACAAAGGGACGAGAAGCTTGGTCAGCTTCCTATCCTGAGGGGCCGGCTTTTTTTGTGCGCGCCGCCTTCGGAAAGCCCTGTTTCTCGTAGGCGGGAATGCGGGTCGGCCTGCGAGCTGACCGCACGCCATCTCGCGGGCCACGTGGCAAGGAAATCCTGCCAGCGCACGCGCGCGATGGGACGCCGCCGCAGGCCCGAGCCCGCCACTCCTAGGCCTCGGCCCGAGCGCGGATCTTCTGCGGCCCACGCGGACGGCTCGCCTTCCCGTGGCGGTTTTATTACGCCATCAGGGCGCAATAATCGCGGGACATGGGGGAGTGGGCAAAGTTGATCCCCACGTTCCCCCACGCCACGCCTCCTCGGCTCCGCCGCGTCGGTCTATAAGTAGGGGGAGGAGGGGGAGCGGCAGAGGCTCGCACGCTCTCCCTTGCTCCGTCCCTTCTCGCCTTCCTTCTTCTTCTTTCCGCCGCCGCAGCAACCCATTGCCGTGCCGTTCCGCCGTCGGACCTCTTGGCTCCTTCGGTCCCGCCGTAGCGGGGTCGTGCGCGTCTCCGCCGTCGCATCGTCTTGCTCCTCGCCGCGTCGCTCCCATGACGCTGTCGAGCTCCTGGGATGGCTCCAACGTCCACGAGGACCACGTCGAGTTCCTCCGCCGGACGCGGCGCCTACCGGGCGAGAACTTCGTGCGGGTTCGTCAAGCGCCGGCGAGGGAGATTTCGCCGGCACCAGAGGAGGGCGAGCGGGTGATCTTCCGCTCGCACTGCCTGCGCGGCTTCGGCCTCCCAGCGAGCAGATTCCTTCGAGCCTTCCTTGAATTCTACCACCTCCAGCCGCATCACCTCACGCCCAACACGGTGATGCTGCTCTCGGCTTTCGTCACCCTGTGCGAGGGCTTTCTTGGGGTTCTCCCCACGCTCGAGCTCTAGGGGGAATTCTTCCAGAGCAAGCTAGGCACCGTCGTCGCGGGCGTGCCCGCCCCCTGCCGAGCTTTCATTGCCATGAGGCGGACGGGCGAGAACAATCCGTTCCCGCCCATCCCGCTGATCCAGTCGGTGAAGCTCTGGCAGAAGTCCTACTTTTACGTGAAGAACGTCGCTCCGCAAGGCGACTACGTCAACCTGCCGGCTTACGTAGCCGGCCCGCCGGCTGGGAGGCAACCTTCGTGGAGCTACCGGGCCAGGTCGCTGTCTCAGGCCGGGAACGCAGCCGTCTCCCGGCTCCGGGTGATGATCCAGTCGGAGGGCCGGACTGGAGCCGACTTGGTGGCCGCCTTCATGGAGCGCCGGGTACTTCCGCTCCAAGGCCGGCCTCACATGATTTGCCAGATGAGCGGCCGCTTCAACCCGTGCCGGCTGAGCACCAAGGAGATGCCTTATGCAGAGGTGTCTTACATGGTGAACTACATCTCCAACTGCAAGCTCGCCGAGGTTTGGCGATACGGCAAGGAGCCGTATTCTCGTGCCAACCCTCCGCCTGCCGTAAGTTTTTCTTCTTTTCTTCCTTTTTGTAGCCGGCCTCGTGATAGCCAACCTTTGATCAGTTGGTTTGCCCTTAGCAGAACCCTCTTCTTCCGCCGACGGCCGGGGCCGCAGGGGTAGAGCGCCAGCTCCTCCCCGACCGCACGGTGGACGACGCCGATGACCCGGACCTGGGAGCTGCCGCCATGGAAGATGCCATCATGGGGGAAGGCGACGAGGCAGGAGGCGCGGGGCCCGGAGCCGGCTTCGAGGACTAGCCGGACGACGACAAGGTCGAAGCTGCCCCGCACCGCCAGCCGGCGCTTCATCATCAAGGCGCGGGTCCGTCTGCCGCGCCGGCTGCCCGTAGCGGCGCGCAGAAGCGCCGGGCCGCGTCAACCTTCTTCGGCAGCCGGCCGAAAAAATCCAAGGCTTCCATGGCGGCGACCAAGCGGGATGAGGCGGCCGTGAAGGCGGCCTGCTTCCGCAAGGCGGTGAAACAGCCGCAGGCGATCTCGGCGTAAGTCGTCAAATGTCTTGTATATATATATATTCGTTGTCCTTTTCGATTGAAGCTCTTCTGAACCTTTTTTTGCTCGCCGGGCAGGGCACCGCTTTCCCTTGAGCAAGGTCCTGGCGGCTCCGTAGTCGGGCCGACTGGAGGGTCCTCCGGCTCCCGTCGCGTGGATCCCTGCGCCGACCTTAGGGAGGCCACGGAGCGGAACGCACGGGAGGCACGGGAGGAGCGGGAGGCGGCGGAGCGAAGGACCGCCCAGGCGGCGAAGGAGCAGGCTGATGTGGCGGCCAAGGCCCGGGCGGAGGCAGCAGCCGCGGGGACGGAGGCGGAGGCCTCGCACAACCAGCCTCCGCTGCTCGTCGTTCCCCTCCGCGCCGTGGCCCCCGACATCCCCGTGCCTCCGTCGGAGGAGGTCGACCAAGACCCGCTGGTGGTGGAGAGGAGGGAGGACCACGTGGTCTTCATGGAGGGGCGCCGCGGATGGCGCCGACTGGGGCGGGCCAAAGCGGCCAATCAGCCGCGGAGCCAGAGCAGCCGGCCGGGGGCGAGCCGGAGGCAGGTGCCGGCCTCGAGGTGCAGCCAGCACTACGCCGGCACGCAGGGGAAGGCACCTCCGTACCGGAGCCGCACCGAGCTGCGGGCTCCAGCCAGACGGCGGAGGCCCTGGAGGCGGCCAGCGTCAGCACGTCCGAGTGGACTCCCAGCGGGGGGATGGGCGAGCTGAATGCGGTGGCCCAGGAGGTCCGGAACCGGCTTCAAGCCCAAGCCGCCTCGCTGCAGCGATACACCCAAGAGTTCCCCGCGACGCGGGCTGTCATCCGGGTGAGTCTTCTGGCCTTGGTTGTTTTGCTCTTTTAATTTCTTCCGTGGGGGCGCTGACGCGCACCCACTGGGTGTAGTCCCCGAGTTCCGAGTCGGCTTGGAACTTACTAGGTCCTGACAACTATCTTATTCTCGCCTCCTGTCTGATCTTCCAGGAGTATCATAACCTCCGCGCTGCCGCCTTCAACTCCCAGGCTCAGGAGCTGGGCCGGAGAACCAAAGACCTGACCAGCAGCCGGAGTGCGTGCTTTGTTTCGTTCATCTCCTGTGGGGGCGCGTCAGTGCACCCACTGGGTGTAGTCCCCGAGATTCGGGCCGACTGCTGAGCAGTCGGGTCGGATCTTCCTTGGCGACTTCTTCCTTATTGATTTTCCTTTGTCTTCATGCTTGCAGGGGCCAATGCCGACTTGAGGGGGCAGCTCAGCGGGGCCCAGGCCGCCCTTCGCGCCAAGGAAGCCGAGTACAACGCCTTGGTCCTGGAGCGTGACCGCCTGGCCAAGAAGTTGGCCGACGAGGAGGAGAGCCATAAGGCGGCCCTGAAGAAGGCGCAAGACAGCGAGGACGCCCTGAAGGCCGAGTTCGAGACCGAAGCGGCGGGCTGGGCTGAGGCGAAGCAAGCGCTGAGCGAGGGCTTCGGTCGTATCGAGGATCTGATCGACGGTAAGCCGCCTTCCTCACTCCTTGCTTGCCCC
This sequence comes from Triticum aestivum, assembly GCF_018294505.1. Taxonomy (NCBI): domain Eukaryota; kingdom Viridiplantae; phylum Streptophyta; class Magnoliopsida; order Poales; family Poaceae; genus Triticum; species Triticum aestivum. Next base: position 97,661,131 of record NC_057812.1, read on the forward strand.
TCGCCCCCTGATTTGTGTTCTGACTTGTGCTGCTTTTTGTTCTCTGTGCAGACTACTTTCCCGGCTACTCCGTCTTCGCCACCCAAACCATCGAGGCCCATCGCGAGGCGCGCCGGCAGGCGGGGGCTGAAATCGCGCCGGACGCGAGCCGGACGCTTGAGGAGCAACTCTTGGCGGTCCAAGCCCGGCTGCAGCCGGCTCACCGTATGCTCCGCCGCCTCCAGCGCGCCGGGGCGCAGGTGTTGGCCGCCCTCTGGCCAGGCGAGACGATTCCCCGCACCCCGAGTCGGACTGCCGACTGGCTGGAGGTTGCGGTTGGCCGCTTCGAGGCCTGGAAGGCATCGGCAGCCCGGCTTGTAGGTGGGCGGGCGCTGGAGTTCGTCCGAGCCTGGTATCCGGGGCTGAACCTGGACCAGCTGCGCACCTGGCGGCTGGAGGCCAACGAGAAGATGGAGGAGGTGCGGCCGGCTATCGCTCAGCGCGCTTCGATGATCGCCAAGTGCACTGACATCAGCGTCTTCGCTCCTGAAATTAATGACGACGGCGCTGCCCAGCCGGAGGAGTGGTTTGGGCTGGACCCAGCAGCGGGTGAGGACTCGGCGGAGGAGATCGCCTCCAGCGATGAAGGCGAAGACGATGAAGGAGAGGAGGGCGAAGACGTTGAGCCGGCCGGTGAAGCGGCTAGCCAGCCTCAGCCTGACCGTGCTTCCAGCAACGAGGCGCGTGCTAGCGTGCCCTCTACGGGAGGCGGTGATCATGCCGAGGTTCACCAGCCGGCCACTCCTCCAGCCGGCACTGCCGTCTCACCGACCTGCCCGACTCGCCAGTCGCTCCCCTGGCTTAATCTGTCGTCCTTGCTTTTCCTGCTTGTTACCCTTTGAACAATTTTTATTAAACTTGCGCAGTTCCACCCACTGGGGTGTATTCGGACTATGTTGAATGCTGGCCTTTTGAAGGTTTTTTGTGTAAATATGATTATGTGCGTGTTTGGTTTCCATTCGTGTATGGTATTTATCCTTAGGCTGTTTCCTTTGCCGCCTTCCCCTTTTGGGAAGGCAAGTACTCGAGCTTTCTTAGATTGAAGCGAGGCGAATGGAAGCCGGCCGGCCGGCTACTCTGGTAGTCGGTCGGTGGTGGGAGAAAAACCGGCTTTTGTTATATTAGTCCGTTAGTCCCTAGCCGTTTTTCGTGTGGGCGTCCTTTCCTGCCTTTAACTCTTGCCAGCCGGACAGCCGGTTCTTCGAACTGCGACTTTTGGCAAGAGAAGGCTTGGGTGCCGGCACACTACTTGTCTGGCCGCGGGTAGGACTTTTAATATAACTCTAGGCGGCCAGTCCCCGGGCCGACTAGTCGAACCCGGTGCCGGACGAAAAAAAGTGAATGTAATGACAAGGTCATAAGCATGATATTCTTCATTCATAGATAAAAGATGGCAGTCCCCGAGCTCTCCTCGGGGGGCCTATTGTCTCGTACTTAGTACAAAAGTTAGCATGATACATACTGCATTTCAACTGTAAAATCTTCGGAGGAGGTTGGCGTTCCATGGTCGTTCCGACTCCTTGCCGGAGTCGTCTCTCTTTCGTGCCTTCGGCTTCTGCGCGTCGATCAGGTAGTAGGAGTCGTTGCCTAAAGCTCTGCTGATGACGAAGGGGCCCTCCCAAGGGGCCGAGAGCTTGTGCTGGCCGGCTGTTCGCTGGATCAGCCGGAGCACAAGATCGCCCTCTTGGAAGGATCTTGGCTTGACCTTCCGGCTGTGGTAGCGGCGCAGGCCCTGCTGATAGATGGCGGACCGGCTGAGGGCTAACAGCCGGCCTTCTTCCAGTAGGTTGACGCCGTCTTCTCGTGCTTCCTTGGCCTCCGCCTCCGTGTACATGGTTACCCGAGGCGAGTCGAACTCGATGTCAGTTGGGATGACTGCCTCGGCACCATACACGAGGAAGAAAGGAGTGAAGCCGGTTGACTTGTTGGGGTAGTGCGTAGACTCCAAAGGACGGCTGGCAGCTCATCGAGCCAACAGCCGGCTGAACACTCTAGTGGTACGACCAGTCGGGGCTTGATGCCAGAAAGGATGAGGCCGTTGGCTCGCTCGATCTAGTCGTTTGACTGTGCAACGGACGCTAAGTCCAACCGGATGCCTTGCGTCGCGCAGAAACGTGCCAAGGCTCCCTTGGCGAAATTCGTGCCATTGTCGGTGATGATGCTGTGTGGCACGCCGTACCGAGTTGTTATTTCTGCGATAAATGTCATGGTAGTCGGCCAATTCAGCTTCTTGATCGGCTTTGCCTCAATCCATTTGGTGAATTTGTCCACAGCGACAAGCAGATGTGTCATGCCGCCGCGCGCCATCTTGAATGGGCCCACCATGTCCAGTCCCCAAACGGCGAAGGGCCAAGTGAGGGGAATGGTCTTGAGTGCTGAAGCCGGCATGTGTTGCTTGGAGCTGAAGAGTTGGCACCCTTTGCAATGTTTAACTAACTCCTTGGCGTCATCCAAAGCAGTCGGCCAAAAGAAACCATGGCGGAAAGCTTTGGCGACGAGTGATCTTGAGGCCGCATGGTGGCCGCATTCTCCTTGGTGGATCTCTCTGAGGATTGCAATGCCCTTCTCTTGCTGGACGCATCGCTGGAGGACTCCAGTGACACTGCGCTTGACGAGCTCTCTGTTGACGATTGTGTATGCTCCGGCTTGGCGTTGGACTTGTCTTGCCTCTGTTTCGTCAGCCGGCAGATCTTGGTTTATTAGGAAGTTGAGGATGGACTGAGCCCATGATGGAGCTGCGACTTCTTCTATTGCCAACACAGCTACTGCGACTAGGGCGGGCAGGCTGGGTGGTGAAATGCTGGAGTCAGCCGCCGCCTGCTGTGTTGGTGCAGCCTCCGGGCCGACTACCGCAGTCCCCGAGCCGACTACCGCAGTCCCCGAGCCGGGTGTGGCAGTCCCCGGGTTGGGCGTAACTACGGAAGTCCCCGAGCCGCCTGCTGATGTCCCTGGGCCGACTATCGAAGTTCCTGGGTCACCCACTTGGTTCTTCGAGCCGGACCCGACTGTATCGGGGTCAGGCGGCACGAAGATGGATTCGGACTCTGGAGACGGCTTGATAGACAGCTTGAGGAGGCGTTGTAGAGAGATACCGGTTGGTATTGCTTGCCGAGTGGAGCCTATTCGAGCCAGGGCATCAGCTGGCTCGTTGTCGGCTCGCGGTACGTGGAGGAACTCACATCCTTCAAAGTACCCACTGATCTGCTGAACGAGGAAGCGGTAGCTTGCCATATTTGCGTCCTTGGCATCCCAGTCGCTGGATGATTGCTGGACCACCAAGTCCGAGTCGCCATAACATAGGATCCGGTGAATGCCGAGCTCTTTGGCAAGCCGGAGCCCGTGTATGAGCGCCTCATACTCGGCCATATTGTTGGAGGCGGCAAAGTGAATTTGCAGCGTGTATCTGAGCTTGTCGCCTTTGGGAGAGGTGAGGATGACGCCGGCTCCCAAGCCGGTGCGCATCTTGGACCCATCGAAGTGCATGCGCCAATGAGTGGAGTCGGGAGCTGGCGGCAGGTACTGGGTCTCGGCCCAGTCGACGAGGAAGTCGGCCAATGCTTGGGACTTGATGGCGGTGCGAGGCTGGTAGAAGATCGTGTACGGGGCCAGCTCGATGGCCCATTTCGCCACCCGGCCGGATGCATCCCGGCTGCCTATGATCTCGGCCAGCGGGGCGGTGCATACAACCGTGATGGGATGCTCTTGGAAGTAGGGCTTCAGCTTCTTGGCGGCGAAGTACACGCCGTAGCACATCTTCTGGTAGTGCGGGTAGTTCTGCTTCGAGGTAGACAACACCTCGCTCAAATAGTACACCGGCCTCTGGACCGGCTGGGCTCGGCCCTCTTCTGGGCGTTGGACTACGATGACGGTGCTGACCACCCGGCTGGTTGCGGCAATGTAGAGGAGCATGGGCTCTTTCTCAGTCGGCGCCGCCAGGACAGGCGGCGTGGCCAGCATCTTCTTCAGCTCGTGAAAAGCTTGGTCGGCTTGGTCATTCCACTCGAAGTGAGTGGTCTTCTTCATGAGGCGGTAGAGGGGGAGAGCTTTCTCTCCGAGCCGGCTGATGAAGCGGTTCAGGGAGGCCAAGCATCCGGTGAACTTCTGGACGTCTCGAAGTTTGGTGGGAATCGCCATTCTCTCAATGGCCTTGATCTTTACTGGGTTGCATTCGATGCCGCGTTCGGAAACCAGGAAGCCTAGGAGTTGGCCGGCTGGCACTCCGAACACGCATTTCTCGGGGTTGAGCTTGATTTGGAACCGGCGTAGGTTCTCAAATGTTTCCTTGAGGTCTTCCAGCAAGGTGCCGCGCTTCTCCGTCTTCACCACAATGTCGTCTACGTAGACGTGGGCATTTCTGCCGAGCTGCTTGAGGAGGCACTTCTGCATGCAACGCTGAAAAGTGGCACCGGCATTTCTCAAGCCGAATGTCATAGTCAGGTAGCAGAAGGCTCCGAATGGCGTGATGAAGGCGGTCTTCAGGCGGTCTGCCGGATCTAACTTTATCTGGTGGTATCCTGAGTAAGCATCCAAGAAACTCAACAGCTCGCATCCGGCCGTGGAGTCTATCACTTGATCAATCCTTGGCAGGGCAAAGGGATCTTTGGGGCAGGCCTTGTTGAGGCTCGTGTAGTCTATGCACATGCGCCACTTGTTGTTCTTCTTTAGCACGAGGACCGGGTTGGCGAGCCATTCTGGAAAGAAAACTTCCATAATGAAGCCGGCTGCCAGAAGCCGGGCTATCTCTTCTCCTACAATCCTTCTTTTCTCCTCCGACAGTCGGCGGAGGGGTTGTTTGACTGGTTTTGCGTCTTCTCGGACGTGTAGCTTGTGCTCGGCGAATTCCTTCGGAACACCCGGCATGTCCTTGGGGGACCATGCAAAGATGTCCCGATTCTCACGGAGGAAATCGGCGAGCTCGCCTTCCTATTTGCTGTTTAGGTTTGCCCCGATGACGGCAAACCTCTCTGGGTGCTCGGGGTCAAGAGGTATCTTCTTCGTCTCCTTGGCCGGCTGGAAAGATCCTTGGGCATCATACTCCTTGGGATCGGGGGACAAGGCCGACTGTTTGCCGGCCATGGCCACGACTCGGTCCAACATCTTCTTTTCTTCGGCAATCACAAGGGACTCGGCCAGCCGGCTGCTGGCTGCTGCGCACTCGGAAGATTTCTTGTAATCGCCGGCTATGGTGATGATGCCTTTGGTGCTCGGCATCTTCATCTTGAGGTAAGCATAGTGGGGAACAGCCATGAACCTGGCCAAGGCAGGTCGGCCAAGCAATGCATGGTAGGGGCTCTCCAGGTCCACCACTTCAAACCAGATCGCCTCTCGGCGGAAATGCTCCTTGTCCCCAAAGAGTACATCAATCTTGATCTTGCCAATGGGGGCGCAGGACAGGCCGGGTACGATGCCATGGAACACAGTCCGAGTAGGCATGAGTTGCTTCGTCTTGACGTTCAGCTTCTCCAGGGTGTCACGGTACAGGATGTTGATGCTGCTCCCGCCATTTATCAGCACGCGGGAGAAATGGGCGCTGCGTCTGTGCATTGCAAGGGTGGCATTCAGAACCAACGCATAAGAGCCGGGAGATGGCATCACCTCTAGGTGGTCGGCCCGGCTCCAGCTGATAGGTTTTTCTGACCAGTGCATGTGTTCGGCAGGGTTGGCAGCAACCATGCTGACCTCCTGGTGCTCTCGGCGTCTGCCGCGCCGGTCTTCGGGCTGGCTTGTAAAGACGACATAGGCGGCATGCTCGTCGGGGAACTCATCGTGCACGGCTCCGACTGCGCGCCGAGCGGTCGGCGGCTGCGGAGCCGGAGGCGGCGGACCAGCAGGCGGAGGCGGCGCGAGCCCTTCGCCTTTGGAGATTTGGGTGAGCTGTGTGGGTGGACGGCTTCGCGCCGCTGTGGAACTTGGATGGGGCGTCGAGAGTTTGCTCGTAGGAGAAGGTCGGCCGCCAAGCCGGCTTGCCACCCCTCTGCTTCTTGGGTGCGGGCCGCCCTTCGGGCTGCTCGTCTTCGACTGTGGCCACCTGCCGACTGGTGGAAGGCGGCACGGGGCCCTTGCGCTTGTGGTCGTTCTAGTGTGGGCGTCGGCCGGAATCCCCAGCCGGCGTCTTGGGCGCCGGGTTGAGTACTTTCCCGGACGCGTCTTCCCGGAGCTCGGTCTTCATTGAAGAGTCGGCGGTGGCGTACTTGTCTGCTATGTCCAGAAGCTCTTCGAGGGTAGTCGGCTCGTCGCAGAGAAGCTTGTGCTTGAGGAGGTTGCCTTCTCGGCACCCGTCAGTGAAGTATTCTATGGCTTGCTACTCGTGCACCCCTTCGCAAGAGTTGCGGAGCTCGGCCCAACGCGTGAAGTAGTCGCAAGTGGACTCGGCGGGGCCTTGTACACACAAGGAGAGTTGTCTGGGCTTGGGAGCCCGCTTGTAGGTGCTGGTGAAGTTGCGGACGAAGGCTTCTGTGAAGTCTAGCCAGCTGTTGATGTTGTATGGCTTGAGGCTGTTGAGCCAGGTCCGCGTCATGCCTTGCAGCATGAGGGGCACGTACTTCACAGCGACGCGCCTGTTGCCGTTTGCTATGCTAACCGCCATGGAGTAGTCGATCAACCAATCTTCCGGCTTCACGGAGCCGTTGTACTTGGGCGTGTCTCTTGGGAGCGAGAACCCTTTGGGGAAAGGCTCGTCGCGGATGCGGGGGCCGAAGCAAGGCGGGCCGACATCATCTTCTTCTTCCAGCGCCAGGGATCGCGCTAGGCGGTCGATCCGATGGCGGGCGTCGTTCTCGCCGACTCCTTCGCGGCGACCTAGTCGGCCGCTGAGAGTCGGATGCGCAACAGGCGGTGGGGTGGGATATCTCTCCCCACGGGGCCGAGGCGGAGGCGGGTTGCCCCGCCACTCCACGGCCCGGGGATGGCCTTCTGCGTCTCGCTCGATGGAGATTCGGGTTCGGCTTCGGCTGGCAGCCGGCTCTTTCTCGTGCCGCGCGCGGGTTTTACCCGCAGTCGGCGTCCGGGACGTCGCGCCGTGATCTCGGCGCGGGGGAGGGCTTTCCGCGCGGGCGTCGGCTTCGTGCCGCTGCGCGGCCGCATCGATTAGCTGCTGGATGCGTCTGGTCATGTGGGGGAGTTCTTCGGCCCCCAATCCGTCTAGCTCGTCTACGGCCGCCTGGGCGGCACGCAGGTTCTCGAGTGGAGTGGCGTAGACTGGGCGGTCGACTCCTAGCGTGTCGGCGACGACAGCGCCGCGCTGCCTGACAACGCCGGCCCGGCTGGGCCCGCCTGGGGGCGGCGTGCCAAAGGCGGCGCGGTCGGCTTCGCGCCGGTGGGCCTCAGTGAGGCGTCTCATGGAAGCCAACTTCCGGCCCTCCGCGAGGAGGGCGAGGCGGCGAGCCTCCAGTGCTTCGGCATCGGCATCGGCCGGGAGGGGGATGGACAAGTCGTGGACCGCCGCATGCGGGGCGTCGTGGGCGCTCTCGTCAGAAGCGTCGCCGTGGCCGATGACCATCACCTCGGTGGTGACAGCGTCGCAGCCATCGGCCCGGGGAAGCGGGTCGTTGTAGATCGTGACGTCGGTGGGGAAAGTGTCGAGTGAGGCCGTGTCGGAGTCGACAGGCATCGGATCGGTGGAGCCAACCGACTCCAAGTCCACAGCAGGCTCGCCGGAGACGTGGAGCTGGCCGAGGAGGTTGACGAGGTGGTCGGTGCCCGCGTCAGAGGCGAGCTCGTCGGAGATGAGGGTCTTGTCAAGGAGATCGGCGAGGCCGCTCGCTGCGCAGACGTTGGTGACGCCTTGCAGCGCGTCGTGGCAAGCGCCATCGGGCGTGCCGGGCTGGCTACGCTCGCTGGGGAGGAAGAGGGTTCCCGTCCAGAATAGGTCTCCGGGCGACGGTGCACCTGGCCCCACGGTGGGCGCCAAATGTCGGGTGGTAGGTGCGACATATGCCAACGGGTGGCTTATCATTGTGGGAGCCAGTAAGACGTCGCCGGTGCCTGGAAGCGGGATGAGGCGAAGACATGCACGCCGGCGAATCTTACCCAGCTTCGGGGCTCTCCGTGGAGATAACACCCCTACTGCTGCTCTGCGGGGTCTCCGCATGATCACTAGATGAACAAGTAGCTACACGATGCTCCTTGAGCTGTTTTGTGAGGAGAAGAAGTAGAGCACGGCTAGCCCTCCTCCCCTCTCTATGTGGTGTCTAGAACTAGCTTGGATCAACCCTTTGCATGGGTGTCCCGGGGGGTTTATATAGGCCTACCCCCCGGGGGTACAATGGTAATCCGGCTGGGCATGGGGCCCAGCCGTCTGTGACTACACTCGCCGACTTCTGCGCTGGCTGTTGGGGCCCGCCGGCTGGCGGGTCCCGCCGGCTGCCGGCTCCTTGGTCGACAGGCAGGCCCCACTGTCCAGGGCCTTGTCGGTGGCTGGTTACTGTTGCTTAATCCTGGTGACGAGGGCTTCGCCGAGGTGGGCGTGGCTACAGTGCCGCCGTCCGGCGGGTGATCGCTGTAGCCTCACCGCGTCTTGTCTCCTTAATGGGGCGTCTCCTTCGAGGGAGGTGGCAAGCCGGCTCTGTCTTGGGCCGACTAGGGGAGGCCTGGCCGCCTTCGGGTGTCTCTCTGCCCGAAGGGGCCCACCGCCCGTGGGCCACACTGGCAGCCCGTCATGGATGACATCAGGGTCAACGTGGCAACAGTGCCGCGCCGGACGGGTCATGTCCACCCGTACGGCGCACTGTGCCAGGCGTGCTCCGGGATTCGGGGGTGGCAGGCTTTACTGTAGCCATGCCCCGTCACATCGCCGTTATGTGGATGCAGACTTCGAGGGTACGATCTTGACCGCTTTGTGGGAGCCGGCTTCTTGAAGTCGGCCTTCTCGCGTCTGGCTTCTTGGAGCCGGCTCTCCCACGGCTTTCTTCATGAGGGCTAAAGTCGGGTCGCATTCCGATAGCCGGCCTGAGAGACAGCCGGCAAGGGGAAGACGGCCCCACGTCTTGGATTCTTGAGGGCCGGATCGGCTCGTAATTTTTTCAGAAGAGCCAGGGGGAGCCGGCTAGGCTACCCGTGGTCATCTACTCCGACAGAGCCCCTAATGGAAGCAGTTTGGAGCAGCCTTGGAGCTTAGCCTGCAAGTCTGCAACGAGTTAGATCCATCCAAGGAAGTGACCATGAAGTGCTAAGAAAAAGCCTCGGCTGGTAGCAAATGTGTAAGGTGGACATGAAAAGTATTGTTCACTATGTTGCTTATGTAACTTCTCCAATGTCTTCTATCTTTGTGATTATTTTGTTCTGTCCTCCAAAGCTAAAGTATGTGTAATCCATATTCGATCAAGTGTATAAATGAAAGCCTGGAAACTACTTCTCTTTTTTAAATATCTCCATTCGATTCACTGTCCTGATCTGTCCAATTGTTAGAGATTTAGATCATAACTCGCAATAATGCCGAATTCAGATTTTGGTCCATTATGTGCACACTTTAGGTTATAAAGGATTTAATTTGAGCAGTTTAGCTTTGCCTTCATCTATATAAATAGAATAATTCACACGTGAGTTTACTTTCTTCTTTTTAATTAAGATGCATTACTTACAATGGGTAATGTAATTTTGGCGCATATACAAAAAGTGCATTGGTTTACTTTTGTCCTACTACATTGATAGTTGTAGGATTCAGATTGCTCTAGGAAAATCACATTGTTCGACAACCCTGAATGTTCGTTCCAGTTAGCATCTACTGATTAAGGCTCTACTTTGGCATTGTTTTCAGATGGTCTGGCTGGCCCACACAGCTTTTCCAATAAATTTAGACCCAAGTATATAGAGAAATAGATACAACTTTTCATATAATGAGATTTTTTTTCGAAAAGGGGGTTTACCCCAGTCTCTGCATCAGAAAGATGCATACGGCTCATATTATTAAAAAGGAAATCCAGCAACAAAGTCTCCAAGTATCGAAGTGCGAAAATAAACAAAAGCTCATAAGAGCTAAAGCCCAAAGCCGCAACCGGCTGGCAAATAAAATAGGAGCACTACATGCCCATGTTGATATATGTTGCCGAGATAAAGCAAGGCTTGCACAGCTCATGTTGATATATGATAACCACTGTTGGAATACCATTGCACCGAGCATTAAATTCCTATATGGCGCCGAGCATTGAATTTCTATATGGCGTCGAGCATTGAACAGTAGCCCTCCACATCTGAAAATGTGCCCTTACCTTTTTAGTATATTGGAACAATGATTTTGTATGCTTCCTATGGGTTTTGGTCTGATGCAAACATACAAGTACCTGCACACGTTCACAATTTTGGGGCAAATCATTTAACTCGAGACATAATTTTGTATTTGTAGTCGTTGCATGTATTATCTCCTATCTAAGTTGTTCAAATAAACACGTATCCACCTCTCTTATGATACCATTGCTCTATCCTAACAGGAAAGGCAATTGCCTCACAAAATTCTCATGTTGAGGAGCTATATATAAATAGGTACATGCACGACGTCATTTTGTGTTTGAAGAGTAATGGACTCACTGTGGGAGCCATGCTATCTGATGCTATGTCTAGCATGTCTTTTTTTTTTTGCGGGAATATGTCTAGCATCTCTGACTACGCCTTCTACATGTTTGCTCAGGTTATTATCTGGTGTGTCCTTAACTTTTGTCTTTTTCATTTTCCTACATTTATCATATTATTTTGTTGGCATTTTAATAAAATTTCCCTTTTTGGATTATGAAACTGCATTCAGGTTTAGCTCTCTGCTCCTAATTAAAACGGCTGCCTTGAAGTATAAAAATTTCAGGCTTGAGTGTACTGAAAGATTATATGGACAGTGTTTTATCAATTGATGCGACCACATGTACTTCAGGTAACTTTGTAATTCATTGCCTATTCCTATCTAGGTATGGTGTACCCTTTTCTTAGAAGATGGTTCATAATTTGGATGCACTGCTAGCTTATAACAAGTGAAATGCTTCGTCAACTTCTTATTATGATACGCTGGCTGCAAATAAACTATGTTTGGTCTGCTTTGCATACCATTTTACAACTCTCTACTATTTACATTATCAACAAACTTCATTTATTTTACTACCGAATTAGTTTAAGTAACTAAGTGAACAACTAATTAACTTAAGGCTCTTGCAATACATTGGAAACTGTGCAAGATTTCACATAAAAGCCGTGATAGTGAAATCCTTTGTCAATATATTTATAACACTTTGCAACAGAAGATGCGAATGCATTTTCCCTATGATATCTTTGTGTGTACATGTCTCTATTTTTTGTTATGTGACTTAGAATTGGTCCAAAGTCACATTTCTTTCATTAATTTAGTCATGAATTTTCTTATCTGCTTCCGTGAATAAGAAAAATCTACAAAGATGCTCTACCGAGATTTTAGACATTCCATATGGTAAGAAAAGGTCTAATATTTTTAATACAAATATTTTATCTATGATTTCCATATGGTATGATTTAGATAGATACTTGTGTAATTTTCTTACTTTTATTATTGTTTGTTATTATATAGAGCGATGGTTTTGGTATCCGCCTCCGTCGGCCCTCGTCCTGTCTATGATTCGGATGTGGTATAGATTATCTTTTATAACTATTTGGTTCATTTATTGTTTATGACAATTATGCCGACCAACGTGACATAGATTTTTTTATCTAGGAGGTATGTGAACTGGAAATTCCAACCGACCCTATTGTCAAGAGGTTAAATTTAGTTGAAGAAGAAAACAATTACTTGAAGGAAAAATTAAAAAAATTGAGGAGGAGAAGATGATATTGGAGTTGCATGTTGCGGATGTCGTCGATGATCACAATTAAGATGGATGCAATACGCTTGAAGATTAGAAAGATTAGAAAATATGCCAATCATACCGAGGCTTGGTATCATTATGCCGTTGGATCAATTGTTACCTTGGTTGCGATTATGATCGCATTTGTTGTTTCATTGAAATGTTTCATATAGTTTCAATGTATGGTTTAATTAGATGCTATGGAGAGCTATACACTACTAGGGAAAACCTTATACACAGAATCTTAGCAGCAGCGCGGCACAAAAAGAAGCGCTACTTCTAATTAGCAGTAGCGCGGGTTTTTAACCCTCGCTACTACTAAGTTGATAGTAGTAGCGCGGGTTTTTAACCCTCGTTACTACTAAGCGGTCTCTACCGTGCCCCCCCCCACACATGCCATAGTAGTAGCGAGGGGTATAAACCCGCGCTACTACTAAGTTCATAGTAGTAGCGCGGTTTTATACCCCTCGCTGCTACTAAGTACGAGGTAGGTGAAGTCGCCATATCCTCGGCCGAATCCCCATCTCCTCCCCCAAATCCCTCCTCTCTTCCACCACTCTCTCCTCTCACTTTTCATACGCTCTCACATGGACCTCTTCCCATGCACCCATCCTCCTCCATGGCGCCGAAAGAGGCCGCCGCCTCGTGCCACCGGCGTCTAGGAGCTCGCCGGTCTTCCACCGACGTCTAGGAGGCCGCCGCCCCGCGCCACCACACTGGAGCACCTCGCCACCGGTGACTAGCTCCGCTGCTCCATACATCACCTTCCTCTCTCCCTCGGTTTTCCTTTTCTCTCTCTCCCTCTGGTTTGACTCACCCCCCCCATGTCCATGCCAGCGCATGTCGTCGCCATGGATGACCCGGAGCTATCTGGCATGGTCGGGAAGAGGAGCCCCACGCCGCGGCCTGGCTCTGCCATAGAAACGGCCCCTCTCCAATAGCCACTGCTGGATCTGGTCTTCCGCTGTCCGTTCATGCCTCCGGCGACGCCAATCATCGCTAGATCTTACCGTTGCTGCCATTGACAGCACGCACGGGATCGAGATTTTTTTTGTTTTTGGAAGTAATAGCAGTAGCGCGGGGTATAAGACCCGCTACAGTTAATTAGCAGTAGCGCTGTTTGCAACACACGCTACAGCTAACCATGTATAGCAGTAGCGTGTGTCAACACGCGCTACTGCTACAAGTTAGCTGTGGCGCCGTATCAGTAGAGCGGGCACCCGCGCTACTGATACACCCAAAACCTGCGCTGCTGCTAGGCTTTTCCCTAGTAGTGATATGTTGTTTAATGAGAACTATGTATGTACTTTGGTTTTAATGTGATGATGAACTTCTATTAATTCGGTCACTTATCTATTCATGATGTTCTGTAATGGTTTTTGACACACTTAATTATATATACTGCACACAAATTAACCGTCAATGGATGTACGGTAACAGACGCACCTCCGAGTACATTGCGGGCCTGCATAATTTTCTCGCAGTGGCCGAGGCAAACAAGCAGAATGGTTTTATGTGTTGTCCATGCCCTAGATGTGGGAATACGAGGTCTTACTCTGACTCGAAAACCCTTCACACCCACCTGCTTTATAAGGGTTTCATGCCACACTATAATGTTTGGACCAAGCATGGAGGAGGAGGGGTTATGATGGAAGACATCGAAGAAGAAGATGATGATGACAACTATGCTCCCCCTGAATACGGTGATGTTGCAACGGGGGAAGCTGAAGATCAAGAGGAACCAGACGATGTGCCCGATGATGATCTCCGCCGGGTCATTGTTGATGCAAAGAGACAGTGCAAAAGTGAAAAGGAGAAGCTGAAGTTCGATCGCATGTTAGAGGATCACAAAAAAGGATTGTACCCCTATTGCGAAGATGGCAACACAAAGCTCGGTACCGTACATGAATTGTTGCAGTGGAAGGCAGATAATGGTGTTCCTGACAAAGTATTTGAGAAGCTACTGAAAATATTGAAGAAGAAGCTTCCAAAGGATAATGAATTTCCCGACAGTACGTACGCAACAAAGAAGGTTGTATGCCCTCTAGGATTGGAGGTGCAGAAGATACATGCATGCCCTAATGACTGTATCCTCTACCGCAGTGTGTACGAGGATTTGAACGCATGCCTGGTATGCGGTGCATTGCGGTATAAGATCAGAGAAGATGACCCTGGTGATGTTGATGGTGAGCGTACCAGGAAGAGATTTCCTGCCAAGGTGGTGTGGTATGCTCCTATATACCACGGTTGAAACGTCTATTCAGAAACAAAGAGCATGACAAGTTTATGCGATGGCACAGAGAGGACCGTAAGTAAGACAGGAAGGTAAGAGCACCCGCTGACGGGTCGCAGCGGAGAAAAAGCGAGAGAAAGTACTGGAAGGAGTTTGCAGGTGACGCAAGGAGCGTATGGTTTGGTTTAAGCGCGGATGACATTAATCGTTTTGGGTAGCAGAGCAGCAATCACAACACCTGGCCCACGACTGTATGTATCTCTATAACCTTCCTCCTTGGATGTGCATGAAATGGAAGTTCATTATGATGCCAGTTCTCATCCAAGGCCCTAAGCAACCCAACAACGACATTGATGTGTACCTAAGGCCATTAGTTGAAGAACTTTTATAGCTGTGGAATGGAAACGGTGTACGTGTGTGGGATGAGCACAAACAGGAGGAATTTTAATCTGCATGTGTTGCTGTTCGTAACCATCAATGATTGGCCTGCTCTCAGTAACCTTTCAGGACATACAAACAAGGGATACCACACATGCACGCATTGATTAGATGACACCGAAAGTATATACCTGGACAAATGCAGGAAGAATGTGTACTTGAGGCATCGCCGATTTCTTCCGACCAACCATCAATGTGGAAAGAAAGGCAAGCATTTCAAAGGCGAAGCAGATCACCGAAAGTATATACGTATTTGCTATGGTCAATGATTTATACATAATCTTTGGAAAGAGTCCCGGTGGACTGTTTGTTCCGAATGACGCTGAGGGACGTGCACCCATGTGGAAGAAGAAATCTATATTTTGGGACCTACTCTACTGGAAAGACCTAGAGGTTCGCTCTTCAATCGACGTGATGCACGTGATGAAGAATCTTTGCGTGAACCTGCTAGGCTTCTTGGGCGTGTATGGGAAGACAAAAGATACACCGGAGGCACGGGAGGACTAGCAACGTGTGCACGAAAAAGACGGCATGACTCCAAAGCAGTATGAAGGTCCTGCCAGCTACGCTCTTACCAAAGAAGAGAAGGAACTCTTCTTTGGATGCCTGCTCAGTATGAAGGTCCTGTCTGGATTCTCGTCAAATATAAAGGGAATAATAAATATAGCAGATAAAAAGTTCCAGAACCTAAAGTCTCATGACTGCCACGTGATTATGACGCAACTGCTTCCGGTTGCATTGAGGGGGCTTCTACCGGAAAACGTTCGATTAGCCATTGTGAAGCTATTTGCATTCCTCAATGCAATCTCTCAGAAGGTGATCGATCCAGAAATCCTACCATGGTTAAGGTGTGGTGTGGCGCAATGTCTTGTCAGTTTCGAGTTGGTGTTCCCACCATCCTTCTTCAATATCATGACGCACGCCCTAGTTCATCTAGTCGACGAGATTGTCATTCTGGGCCCTGTATTTCTACACAATATGTTCCCCTTTGAGAGGTTCATGGGAGTGCTAAAGAAATATGTTCGTAACCGCGCTAGGCCAGAAGGAAGCATCTCCATGGGCCATCAAACATAGGATGCCATTGGGTTTTGTGTTGACTTCATTCCTGACCTTAAGAAGATTGGTCTCCCTCAATCACGGTATGAGGGGAGACTGACTGGAAAAGGCACGCTAGGAGGGGACTCAATAATATGTAGGGACGGGTATTCTTGGTCTGAAGCACACTACACAGTTCTACAGAACTCTACCTTGGTGACCTCGTATGTCGATGAACACAAGAACATTCTGCGCTCCAAACACCCAGAGCAGCGTGACGACTGGATTACATGTGAACACATCAGGAATTTCGGCAGTTGGTTGCAAACACGTGTCAGGGGTGACAACACTATTTCTTATGAGCTTTACTCATTGGCCAGGGGACCATCTTCCACTGTATTGACTAATAAAGGGTACGAGATAAATGGGAATATATTTTACACGATCGCCCAAGATCAAAAGAGCACCAACCAAAACAACGGTGTCCGCTTTGATGCAGCAACCAAGAGGGGAAATGACACATATTATGGTTACATAGTGGACATATGGGAACTTGACAACGGACATGATTTTAAGGTCCCTTTGTTTCAATGCAAATGGGTCAATCTGTCAGGAGGTGGGGTATAGGTAGACCCATAGTACGGAATGACAACAGTGGATCTGAACAATCTTGGGTACATAGACGAACCATTCGTCCTAGAAATGATGTGGCGCAGGTTTTCTATGTGAAGGACATGTCTACCAAACCGAGAAAAAGAAATATAAGGAAGCGAATACATCATACGATGAGTCAAAGCGCCACATAGTTCTTTCAGGAAAAAGAGACATTGTAGGATTGGAGGGCAAGACAGACATGTCTAAAGATTATGAAAAGTTCCATGAAATTCCTCCCTTCAAAGTCAAGGCTGACCCAAGCACCCTGTTAAACGATGAAGAATATCCATGGTAACGGCACAATAAGCAAAGGACACAAGCAAAGAAAAAGTGAAGACTTTCTCTCCAGAACTATTATGATGATGCTTTTGATCTAGAATATCACTGCAGTTACATGTGAAGAAATGAAATGCCTTGTGTAATAGACGAGTTTTCGTATCAAACCCTAATACTTCAAAAGAGATTGTCCGTTTTGTACACGAAGTGCATCTAGTTTTTGCCGTAACCCTCTCAACTTTTTAGCACATGCTAGGTGGGTGAAATGATGATACCTTGACAATTTTCAACTTCTTCAGAGTTCATTTGTAGTGATTTTCAATTTCAGTGTCATTTAGCTTACAAAAATCAGTAAATGCATGAAAAATACCAGATGAAGTCAGAAAGGGTGTAAAATTGATGATGTGGCTTTGAATAGTCCATTTTGAACACACACAAAGTCTAGAGTTCAAATAAGTTCAAAAAAAATGAAATCCCTTTGTAACAGATGAGTTTTCGTCCGAAACCCTGATACTTTGAAAGAAATTGTCCATATTGTACACGAAGTGCATCTAGTTTTTCCCGTAACCCTCTCAACTTTTTAGCACATGCTATGTGGGTGAAATGATGATACCATGCCAACTTTCAACCTTTTCAGAGTTCATTTGTAGTGCTTTTCAATTTAAGGGCCAGTTAGCTTAAAAAATTCAGTAAATGCATGAAAAATACCAGATGAGGTCAGAAAGGATAGAAAATTGATGATGTGGCTTTGAATTGTTCATTTTGAGCACACAAAAAGTCTGGAGTTCAAATAAGTTCAAAAAATGAAATGCCTTTTGTAACAAATGAGTTTTCGTCCGAAACCCTCATATTTCGAAAGAGATTGTCCGTTTTGTACACAAAGTGCATCTAGTTTTTGCCGTAACCCTCTCAACTTTTTAGCACATACTATGTGGGTGAAATGATGATACCATGCCAACTTTCAACCTTTTCACGGTTCATTTGTAGTGCTTTTCAAATTAAGGGTCATTTAGCTCATGAACTAATAGCAAAAAGAATGAACTAATAGCAAAACGAATTGACTAAAAATAATCAATTAAAATATTCTGTTATGATCAACTAAAACAAAACTATAATATTCTTCAATAGCACAAAGAATCAACTAAAATGCTTTTATAAAACTCCAATAGCAAAAGGAGTCAACTAAAAAGTATTTATAAACCTCTAGTATTATTAAAACTAAAATTATATAAAATTTATGCAACTAAAATTTTCAAAGTATTTTCTGTTCAAAACATTAAAAGCAAAAAGGAATTTTCATAAAGAATTTTTTGTTAGAAACTTTAATAGAAAAAATAATTACCATAAAGATTTTTTGTTAGAAACTAAAATAACAAAATCTGTTTTTGAATATATTGATAAAACACAGTAATATTAAATAGCAGGAAAAAGAATCACTCCAAAATCTATTTTTATAGTAAAGTTGATCACAAACTAGTGATTCACACAAATTTCAAAGAATTCAAATTTGAACTATTCAAATTTGAAAACTAATGGCACTAACAGAATTGAAATTTAAACTATTCAATTTTGAAAAGTAATGGCACTATTCAAATTTCAAAGACTTCAAATAAATAATGCGAAAAACAAAACAAAAAACTATGTTAGCGTTCCAATCATAAGTGCATATGATCCAAGTATAGAAAGTATGTTAGCTTATGCCTCTCCCTCATGTAAAATTGCAAGAATGATTACCGATCTTGTTATTGATTGCCTAGGGAGAAATGACTTTCTTGTTGACAAAAGTTATCACTTTTATTACCTTGCAATTTATTCATAGTTTTATTCTCGCAAAGTACTCGTAGTTTTATTCTTGCAAAATAGTTTCATACTTGTTTTAGGTAAAGCAAACGTCAAGTGTGCGTAGAGTTGTATCGGTGGTCGACAAAACTTGAGGGAATATTTGTTCTACCTTTATCTCCTAGTTGGGTTCGACACTCTTATATATCAAAGAAGGCTACAAACTATCCCCTATACTTGTGGGTTATCAAGACCTTTTTCTGACGCCGTTGCCAGGGAGCAATAGCGTGGGGTGAATATTCTCGTGTGTGCTTGTTTTCTTTATCACTAAGTAGTTTTTGTTTTCTGCTCTAAGTTGTTCTCTATCTTTAGTGGATATGGAACATGAAATACAAAAAAAATTAGTTGTACTTGCTACTCATGGAGATGGGGAACCTCCTAAAACCCTCGGTGATCGTTATGAGAAAAATATTAAACGCTACTTTGATAATCCTGAGAAAACACAATTCAACTTCATAATGGGAGACACATTGGATCAACATGAATACTTTAGGGATTATCGCTTGACACAAAAAGGGAAATTATTATGGGATCAAACTCATATGTTGCATTGGTATGCTCGGGAGCTATACTTAAGATATGATTATACTTGTTGCTCTAGGATGAAGGCTCCACACCTTCCCTTTTTGTGCAAATTTAACGATAATGAAACCTTGGCTTCTTATTGTAAGTGCATCTAGTACCACCCCTAGTTGGTTTTGGAGTATTGATGACAAACCTGGTTGAGGGACTAATGTGTTTGTGAGAATTGCAGGATAACACAAGTAGAAGTCCCTCATTGATTTGGTTTTCCTACCGGGGATGACCCCTAAAAATGTATGAAGACATTGAAGTCAAAGGTGGTATGTGAAGTCATTCACATTGAAGACTATAACAAGAGAAGACATCGCGTGAAGACTATGGAGCGCGAAGACTTAGTTGTTTCGTCGTTCTTTTTCTTCTGTGTTGAGTCATAGGAACCACCGTACTGTTAAGTGGGGTCCAAGTGAACCAGTCAGAATGACTGAAGTGATGCTTAACCAAAATCTATGTCTTCGAGCGAAGACAATGAGAGCAAATCTTATCCAGTGCTGGATAAGTCAGCTTTGCTTGTAGCTCAAGTAAAGGTGCCGTGTGTGTTTGAAATCTGACCATTGGAACACGTGTCAGTTCCTTAGTGACCCAGGGTCATTTCGGACAAATCAGGTCGGGTTTCCTAGTGGCCATAAATAGCCCACCCCTACACAATAAATTGGTTGGCTGCTTAGAGTTAGTGCACGGCTTTTGTCGTTAGAGAGCAACCCACCTCGAAGCCTTTGAGAGAGAAATCCTTGCGATGACAAAGCCCTAAACACCTAGAGCCAAAGAGTGTTAGGCATCACTTAAGTCTTCTTGTCTGTGTGATCTGAAGTCTTATTACACTTGAGGATTGTGAATCCTCCAGCCGGTTAGGCGTCGCGTTCTGAGCATCCAAGAGTCATTATGGATAGCCGGTGAACGAAGTCTGTGAAGGTTTCGAAGTCTACCTTGAAGACTAACCAGAGTAATTGGGCGAGGACTGGGTGTCCTTAGCTCAAGGGGAATAAGGTGAAGACGCGGTCTTCTGAGTTGAATCTCAGCCTCCCTAACCAGACGTACAGTTGTCACAGCAACTGGAACTGGTCCAACAAATCATTGTGTTCAACGAGCCACTGGTTCTATCCTTCCCATCTCTTATTTGCAGATTGGTCCTTGTGAAGTCATTGCCTGTTTACATTATCTATTTGTCTTCACTGTGTGACTGCTTGTTCTGATTGGCTTCATACTATCTTCCATCCTGATCTATACTGCCTAGCTGCTATTAGTCTTTGTGCTTTCATTTCATTGAATACTTGACTATGGCTTGCTTAGTGTAGTCTACCTTCCGCTGCATGGTAATAGGTTTATTTCTATCGTTTGTCTTCAAAACTTCCATGTTTTGAAGACTTTCATAAAAATCGCCTATTCACCCCCCCCTCTAGTCGATCACTAGCACTTTGAATTGGTATCAGAGCAAGGTACTCCCTTGTTCTGTGTGATTCGGTTTAACCACCTGGAGTTTTAGCTACGTCGACTGCAGGGATAATCAAAGTCTCTGCTATGTGCCATGTCTTCGATGGAACTGAATATCCCTACTGGAAGAATAAGATGCGCATGCATCTGGAAGCCATTGATGTCCACCTTTGGTATGTTCCACTGCCAAGAATATCATCTGTGGTCATCTGACCAAAGGACAGTATGGCCGTGTGAGTGCTCTGGAAACATCTAAGCTAGTCTGGGACTGGCTCTCCAAGGTCAACGAAGGCGTCTCAACCCAGAGAGATCAAAGAATCAGTGTCCTTCGCAACCTCTTCAACCGCTTCAAGAGAAACAACAATGAGAATGTTCAGCTCACGTTTGATCGACTCACTGACATCATAAATGAGCTTTAAGCTCTCGGCGCTACTGAGATCACCAAGCATGAAATCGTCAAGACACTCCTGAGATCACTTGACAGCTCGTTTGACACCCTAGCCCTGATGATTCAAGAATGCCATGACTTCAAGACACTCGATCCGTCTGACATACTTGAAAGGCTCAACACACATGAGTTTCAGCTTTCTGAGAAAAGAGACATCTACGGTCCCAACTATGGGCGAACTCGTGCTTTGAAGGCAAAAGCTATTTCCTCATCTGAAGAAGAATTTGACTGCAGTTCTGATGATCCTGAAGACATTGGAAAGGAGCTTGCTATGCTTGTGAAGAAGTTCCAGAAATTCTCCAAGAAGAAAGGTTTTAGAAAGTCCTCATGATCCAACTCAAGGAATGATGAAGCTTCTACTCATGACTACAAGAAGAGAACATGCCACAAGTGCAAGAAACCTGATCACTACATCTCTGAGTGTCCGAAGTGGGACAATGAGAACAACAAGAAGAAGAAGAGCAAGGAATATGATTCTGACGACAAGAAGAAGAAGAAATACTCAAAGTCTTCTTCCAAGTCTTCCTCAAAGTCTTCATCACACAAGAAGAGCTCATTTGACAGAGCTCGTGCGTTTGTTGGCAAGGAAATGGATTCAGAGGAGGAGTCTGCTTCTGAGGTGGCGGAGGTGGAGTCTGAGGAGGAGTCCGATTCTGGCATTGCAAGTCTGGCTACTGCCTATGTTGCCAAGTCCATCTTTAACACTGAAGACAATGACTTCATCACCGACGCCGATGCTAATGACAAGGACAACTCCGCTTCCACCTACTGCTTCATGGCACGCGGTGCCAAGGTAAACTCACGCACTACTCACTATCAAACATCCAGTGAAGATGACTCTGATTGTGGTTCCAAACCCAGCTATAAAACACTTGCTAAAATTGCAACTAAACAACAGAAAGCTATGGAACATATTCAAAAACTGTTAGACAAAAGCGGTGACCTCTTAGATGCTGAAATGACTGGATCTTAGTCCTTAATTGAAGACATAAAAAATCTTCATGTTAAGTATGAGGAACTTGAAAGTCGTCATGAAACGCTCTCAACAACACATGAAAAGCTTTCCTATGATTATCTTCAAAGGAAGCAAGATCTTGAGAAATTGAGAGAGGCTCATGAAGATCTTCAAAAGGAAAACGAGACACTTCGCGCCAAACAGATCAGTTCCGCTCAGGAAGGATTTGAACCACCATGTCTTAAATGCATTGAGCGTGACAACACTAATTTTGTTGCTGGATGTTCTACTGCTGCTACAGTTGCAATATCTTCAACTGTTGATGTGGTAACTAACCCCTCTACTGAGGATGCCACTGCTATTGCTGATGAAAATGCTAGGTTGAAGACATTGCTTGAAACAGGGATGTACAAAATTCTGAAAGGGCATCAGACACTATGTGATGTCCTGAAAAGACAGATCTTGAACCGAAACCCTAGGAAAGAGGGTGTTGGGTTCGAAAGGAAAATGATTGCTGATGGCTCTTACTTGAAACCTGAGCAGTACCCCAAAACCACATGGGTTGCTGCAAAGGAACCTTCAGTGGATCCATCCACCCTATCTGGCTTCACTTGTGCTAATCCCATTGTTATTGATGAATCCTTTGATGCAAACTATAAATTGTTTAAGAATGAGAATGGTGAAGTGTTTGCCAGGTATATTGGTACTAACTGCAGGAATGGGCCACCTATGAAGAAAGTCTGGGTGCCGAAAAAGTGTCTGGAAAATCTTCCTGTGTATGTCGTCATGACACCACAAGTGAAGAAGACAAACCCCAGACCACAGGCTTCATATGGTCCAAAGGCTTCATACAGACAGAGGACTCACCTGAGTCGCACTAACGCAAATGTTTTGCAGGGAAACCATACTCAGGCCTATGGATATGAGCGCGTTTCATCAAACCGCCATGTTCATAAGACTAAGAACTACTCTGCTTATTCTTATGAGTACTATTGTCCACCTGCAAGACTATTTGCTAGGGCTCCAAAGCCAAAGTTCTCAGATGCTGCACTTAGACTCATTGCTTCGAAGCCACCCTTGAAGATGTGGGTGGCTAAGAAAGCTTAACTCTCTTTTCCAGGGAAGGGTCTCCAGCCGAAAATCAAATGCGTCTGTAGCTATTGCTGGGGACCTTAAACATCTTGTAGGGCGCAAGATCAAATGCCCAAATGGTCATATTATGTATTTTGTTCCCAAGTCGCTTGCTACTTGCCCTATCAGTCCTAACCTCGATCTAAGCTTTCATAATCCACTTTCTCGTCAAATGTCTATGCTTCACAATTCTCTTCGTGAAGCCTATCCCCCTAATTGCACTGTAGGGTATGACACCAGCTGCTTCAGAATGGATTATTGACAGTGGATGTACTAATCACATGACTGGCAAGCGAAGTCTTCTCATGGACTCAACCTTACGTCCATCTGACAAGAGTCACATCACATTTGTTGATACTGGTAAAAGCAAGGTATTGGGTCTAGGTAGAGTTGCAATCTTAAGGGATCAGCACATGGATAAAGTGATGTTTGTTGAATCCCTTGGTTTCAACTTAATGTCTGTCTCAATGCTTTGTGATTTGAATATGATTGTGATGTTTGGAAAATATCGTTGCCTTGTTCTAATGGAATCTGTCAAGTCTCTAGTATTTGAAGGGTATCGGAAAGATGATTTGTACATGGTAGATTTCTCAGCAGGACCACAGCTCGCCGTACGTCTTCTTGCAAAAGCTTCAGAATGCTGGCTCTGGCATCGGAGGCTAGGGCATGCTGGCATGAGGAACTTGCATACTCTTGCAAAGAAGAAGCGCTTCATAGGCATCGAGGGCGTCAAGTTCAAGAAGGATCACTTATGCAGTGCCTGCGAAGCAAGAAAGATGACGAGGGCCAAGCATCCCTCGAAGACAATCATGACAACGACTCAACCGTTCGAACTGCTACACATGGACCTCTTCGGTCCCACTCACTACTCAACTCTTACTACTACTGCTTGTCTCTATGGCTTCGTCATTGTTGATGATTATTCAAGATATACATGGGTGCATATAATCCTCTACAAGACTGAAGTGCAGGATGTCTTCAAACGCTTCGCCAATCGAGCCATGAACAACTATGGCGTCAAGATCAAGCACATCAGAAGTGACAATGGCACTGAATTCAAGAACACCGGCCTCGACACTTATCTTGATACTTTGGGCATCACTCATGAGTTCTCAGCTTCGTACACGCCACAGCAGAATGGCA
The DNA here is from genome assembly GCF_018294505.1 of Triticum aestivum. Classification (NCBI taxonomy): domain Eukaryota; kingdom Viridiplantae; phylum Streptophyta; class Magnoliopsida; order Poales; family Poaceae; genus Triticum; species Triticum aestivum. The sequence continues at coordinate 97,685,124 of NC_057812.1, forward strand.
TCGTGGAACGCAAGAACAGCACACTCATTGAGATGGCCCGGACGATGCTCGATGAATACAAGACTCCAAGAAAGTTCTGGCCTGAAGCCATTGATACTGCATGCCATGTCATCAACCATGTTTATCTTCACAAGCTTCTGAACAAAACATCCTATGAGCTCCTCACTAGTAAGAAGCCAAATGTCAGTTACTTCAAAGTATTTGGTGCCAGGTGCTGGATCAAGGATCCACATCACACTTCAAAATTTGCACCGAAAGCACATGAAGGTTTTATTCTTGGTTATGGAAAGGAGTCACACTCCTACAGAGTCTTCAACCTCTTTCACTATAAAGTGGTTGAAACTGTGGATGTGCGGTTCGATGAGACTAACGGCTCGCAAAGAGAGCACCTGTCAAATGTGCTAGATGTAGTTCCATCCAGTGAATCCATCAAGCTTATGGGAACTGGAGAAATCATACCGTCTGAAGCATAGCCTGAAGAGGAACTTATCATCTCTGCACCTGATCAACCTGAAGACAATCCTTCAAATGATGACAATGATCAACAAGAGAAAAATATTCGTCCTGTTCACCCTCGTGTTGCAAATGAAGTACAAATTGAGAAAATAATTGATAGCATCAATGCACCTGGTCCACTCGCTCGTTCAAGGGAAACACAACTAGCAAATTTTTGTGGGCACTTTGCATCCGTCTCAATATCTGAACCCAAGAAAGTTGATGAAGCCTTCATGGAACCTGAATGGATTCAAGCTATGCAAAAAGAGCTTCAATAGTTTGAGCTGAATAATGTATGGGAACCGGTCAAGCGTCCTGATCCTCGTAAACACAATATCATAGGCACTAAATGGATATATCGCAACAAGCAAGATGAGCATGGTCAAGTTGTTAGAAACAAGGCTCGTCTCGTTGCTCAAGGATACACTCAAGTTGAAGGAATTGACTTCGATGAAACATTTGCTCCTGTGGCTAGGCTTGAAGCCATACACATACTGCTAGCCTATGCAAATCATCATAAAATCCTTTTTTATCAAATGGATGTGAAGAGTGCTTTTCTCAATGGCAGGATTGAAGAAGAGGTGTATGTTGCACAACCGCCTGGCTTTGAAGATCCAAAACATCCTGACATGGTTTACAAGCTCAACAAGGCACTGTATGGCCTCAAACAAGCCCCTCGTGCTTGGTATGACACACTCAAGGACTTCCTGAAGAGCAAAGGCTTCAAACCTAGTTCCCTGGATCCCACGCTCTTCACGAAGACATATGATGGTGAACTGTTTGTGTACCAAATATATGTGGATGACATTATCTTCGGCTGCACTAATCAGAAATATAGTGATGAGTTTGGATACATGATGCAAGAGCAATATCAGATGTCCATGATGGGTGAGCTGAAGTTCTTCCTTGGTCTTCAAATACGACAGCAACACAACGGCATCTTCATATCTCAAGAGAAATACCTCAAGGATTGCCTGAAGAAGTTTGGAATGCAAGACTGCAAAGGTTACACGACGCCAATGCCTACCAAGAGTCATCTAGATTCTGACGCCAATGGTAAAGAGTTCGATCAAAAGGTATACCGCTCCATGATTGGTTCCTTGCTTTACTTATGTGCATCTAGGCCAGATATCATGCTTAGTGTTTGCATGTGTGCCCGATTCCAAGCGGCACCAAAGGAATCGCATCACTTAGCTGTGAAGCGAATTCTTCGATATTTGGCTCACACCCCAACACTAGGATTATGGTATCCAAAGGGCTCAGAGTTTGATCTAGTTGGATTCTCGGATGCTGATTATGCTGGTGACAAGGTGGATCGCAAGTCTACATCAGGCACATGTCACTTTCTGGGACGATCACTTGTGTGTTGGTCTTCAAAGAAGCAGAACTGTGTATCTCTCTCCACTGCTGAATCTGAATACATTGCTGCTGGATCTTGCTGCGCTCAGCTTCTATGGATGAAGCAAACACTCAAAGACTATGGCATTCATCTGAAGCAAGTGCCACTCTACTGCGACAATGAAAGCGCCATCAAGATCGCCAACAACCCAGTTCAACACTCGAAGACAAAGCACATTAAGATCCGTCATCACTTTCTCAGAGATCATGTCATGAAGGAAGATATTGATATCATTCACGTCAGCACTGAAGAGCAACTGGCAGATATCTTCACAAAGCCATTGGATGAGAAAAGGTTTTGCAAGTTGCGGTGTGAGCTAAATATCTTGGAATCCTCAAATGTCCTGTGATCATGCACACATCCTAACACTTATGCATGTTGATGACTTAGATGTGCAAACACACGAAGTAACGTATATCTTCAATAAATGAAGACTTACACTCTAAGTGTGAATACAGTAACGCGGAATTTGACTTCGGAGCGCCACGATAATTGTGCGCCATATCTGGGTCTAATATTTCCTATACGGTTGGTAACGCCACCACCAAACTTTTGTTTGGAATACTTTTTGTTGGCGTTACATTTGCAAAGTCTTCGCATTTTGTTTGTCTTCAATGTTAACATGGCTTCATGTTTGTCTTCAATATACTGATTTGGTTTCTGTCTTCTACAACATTCACTTATAGCTATGTCTTCTAGTTGAATCTTTTGAACTAAGTGAATGTGATCGGACCCTAACCTTTCTATGCTCCCATCTTAAGTCTATCTATCCAAATCATATGCATTCTATTGAAACTGTCGAATGTCTTTGCTGCGTCCTTGTCAGCAGAAGATACAGAGACAAACATTAAATCTGTTTTAAATGCCCAATCCTTTTTACCTGAAACCCGGAGAAGCGGGAACGACCACCCGACAATCCAGGCGTGCGTGGGAACATGGAACAACCTCCAATGTGTTACATGATCGCCATGTGTCCTTCAGATGTGAACCGCCAGGGCCACCTGTGTAATAACACTATGCCGTCCCTATCCCTATAAATACACGCATCACCCCAGTCATTATCTCTTCTTCCACTCTCGCACAAACCCTAGCACCACCACTAGCCCTTGACGACGCCAGCAACGAAGCACTTAGCTATCGCGACCTCATCGATGCCATCCTCACGTCGGCCGCGGACATCGTCTTCTCCGCTGTCGCCATAGGTGTCCTCCGTCGCCAAGTTAGGGCACGGAAGATCGAACTGCTCGGCCTCCTCTCCCACTCCGTCTAGCAGTTCCTCGTGTGGTAAATAAAAACTCTTTTTACAGTCCTTTTGATCCGATGGATTCATCCTTTTCAACCACAAGTGGTTTCTGTTGCTACAAAGTTGGATCTATCCTGTTCTGCATCTCATAGCATGCCTAGTATGTTCACTTATGCTTCACAATGTAGTTAGATTCCTCACTTGTACTTATTTGTGGATTCATACAAATCTGGAACCAACTCACTACATATGAGTGAATGTCTTCGCACTGTGAGGTCAATGTCTTCTAAACTGATTTATCTTCAAAATCTTCTAAGAATGCATATGACCTCTTCCCCTTCCCTCGCATCTCTAATGCTGTCACAGATACATGTCCGTGGGAGAAACCCTTGGTTCTCATAGTCTGCATTCATTTGCGGAGTTCTTACAGCGTCACATAAATTCTCCTGAAGCCAGTTCCTGTCTGACCAGTAGACGGAAGACTTCGACAGTGTTGAAGCCTTTCATTCTAAACTTCATGACAACTCAAAAATCAGTCAGGAAGGGCGGCAGACAACGCCGTGGAAACACTGCTAAGGACCTGCCACCGGATCTATATGAGTTATGCAAGTCAAATCCAGAAGAAACCTATGGAGAACGCAAGAACCGAATCCAATGGATTCGAAGACATTGGGTATAGGAATGGTTCAAGTACAGATTCGTAACCCAGGAGTATGCTGAGAAGAATGCCTTAAAGGGCCCCTAAGGAGATATAATATACAAAGGTCTTCAACCCAAGTCGAAGTCCGAAGCTATTGTTCAAGGCTTCTACCCCTGCATGATTTGTGGACCTCAGCCTGGTAATGCCGACCCATCCTCTCTGTTATGGTGTCGTGAAGATAATCTGTTCAAGGCAACTATCAGGATTCAAAGAACTCGACCAAGGAGAACAAGAAGTCTTTGGGATTATACTTCAACCCAGGCCCCTCTGCACCACGAGCTAATGGCACACGCGAAGCTGAACCTAATCTTATTGGGCCCTTCTACAACTTAGAAGGTCTCATCACTCACATTCAGGTTCAAGGGGCAGCCGTGGACCACTCTGCAGATGACTCTGATTCTGATGAAGCGTGTGCACCTCCGAAGCATTTGAAGCAACAGAAACCAAAGGCTTCAAAGCCCTCTTCTGCACCAAAGGTCTCACGGGCGAAGCCTCTGGCCACTGCACCTCCTGAAGTCAGTGTGCAGTCTGAAGATCTCTCACGCATCTCCAAGTCTGACAAGATGAAAAATCCCATGCAACCCACTGGTCAAGCACTGACTCCAGCTGCTTTTTTGAGAAACGAGAATGACGCCATTGATCTATCCAGCGACGATGATCTTGGTGATGACGCTCTGGAGCAATTGATAAAGAGCAAGCAAGAGGCGGAAATCTTCAATGATCTTCCTCTCTTTGATGTGGAGATCCTGTACAAGTTTATTGATGAGTGGTTTGACAGCCCAGATGTCAGTTTTGATGATCTTCAGCTTCCAATTGGCCTCAGCGTCTCCTTCCACGGAGCCATTGCTCCTGAGCTGGCTCTTGCTCAGAAAATTGTTGAGCTGAAGCATAAGATTGATTATGAAAAGGCTTAGTTCAAGAAGCACATGGCCAAGATCAATGTTGAAGACATTCAAAAATTCAAGGTCATGATGCATGAGCTCAAGGAGGCATTCCACAAGAAACGAGAAGAAGCAAAAGGTTCTCGTGAGCGCATGAAGAATCTTGCTGCCAAATGTGTTCAAGGCTACAATGAAGCTGAAAAGCATAAGGCTTTGGGGCGACCAGGCATCGACCCCAGAATGGCTGCCAAGAAGAAGAAGAAGCCAGCTGTGGCAGAATCGGAAGCATCAAGGCAGGAAGAACCTCACATTGTCTTCCCAGCCAGTATGACAGGCTTGAAGCCTAAGGTCCCCAGAGTGGCTTCAGAATTCAAGAAAACTAGAGCAGTTGAAGTCGAAGCTAAAAAGCGCAAGACCAAAGCCACCACTGATGATGCTCCCCCAACCAAGAAAAGAAAAAACAAAGAAGAGAGACCAGGCTGCTTCCACAGAGCCCCTTGTTGTCGAGGCAATTTATGTTGCTCGTCCTTCCTCTGCACATCAAGAACGTCATTTGGTAGTTCATGAGCCTGCTTTCACAGAGGCTCCTGAAGCTGAAGAGAATCCAGCTGTTGACCCCACCACAGCTGAAGACATTGGTCCTCACGACAATGTTGAAGATGATGAAGTCCTTCCTCAGATCGAGCACAATTTGATATCATCTCCTGTTCTCACGAACAGCGAACTCATCAGCATTGGTCGTCCATTGATGCCAATTGCTCAGGATGACTCATGGGCTGATCACCCTCAAGAATCCCCTTGTGCTGAAGAAACACTAGTCACTCCCCCACCACAGGTCACGACTCTGGTGATTGACAGTGAAGACTTTGAGGTCCAACCAACTCCATCTCCACAGGCGATGCCAGCATTTCGCAGGCTTCGCAAAGGACCTAGGCCACATGTCACATTGTCAAGTGTTCCCGAAGGAGAAGAGTGCCAATTCGTCTCACGTGAAGTCTTTCCTGAAGCCTCTCCTATTGTGAACATCCCTGAATCTAAAGCCAAAGCGGCTGAAGATATTCTGGCTGCATCAGCTGATGATGAAGAAGAACCACGTGATGAAGAAAGAGTTGCTACACCCCCGTCCAACCCCTGAAGTTGTTCTCGAGGAGAACGTGTCTGACCCTCCAACTCCTGAAGTGGAGGTTACCAATATTGAGGCGGCCACCAACATCAACACTGAAGCCAATGACGTTGTCATGGCTGAAGCTAATGTGGCGCCTGAAGCTAATGTGGTGCCAGAAGTGAATGCACCTGAAGCCAATGCAGCACCCAAAGCAAATCCGCTGCCTGAAGCCAATGCCTCTGCTCCTGTACCTCCTCCAAGGCCACACACCATCGAGCAAGCATATGATCGTGGACAGCTTGTTACCGTCCGCTGGCCAATCCTGGTTCCTCCGCCTGCTCCCGGACCTCAGTTTGCCTATCATGTGGAGCACAGGCCTCAGGTCCAGAAGCCAAAGCCAAGGCTACCACGGTTTCCAGGTACTGCAACTTCACCAGGATCATTTAATCTGAATGGATTCAAGGCACACAACACATTCTTCAACAGTGCCAAGAACCCCTACACAAGGCCAAGAATCTCTTCGGACCGATTCTGGAGTTATCAGCAGCGAAGCTATTATTCATGCATCTTGTACAATCAGGGACGCATCTTCCCTCACATGCATCTTGATTGTGAAGCCATTGCTGGACTGCCATGCCTTGAAGAAGCCCTTGACTGCTTCCGTGATGCGGGTCTGCTTAATTTTGTGACTGCAAGGAACACTGGAATGAAGAACTTCTGCTTCAATTCTATGCTACCCTCCACATTCGTGGATACAACAGGGATCCGAAGACTTGGATCCTTGAGTGGATGACAGGAGATGTTCATCATGAAGCTAAAGCTCAAGACATCATTGAGCTCACAGCCCTGCCCACTCCTGGTGAATACTATGAACCAGGTTGTCAACAACACCAGAATGCTTTGGAGAGCATTTTCCAGAAGCCAGAACCCAACATGAGTCAAATGCTGAGCATGATGAAGCCTTTGCCACGCGACGCTGAATACCCAACCGAATTCTTTGTTGAAGACCTAGAGTATCTGCCCCGCACCATTTATCATATCATCAGAAATACTCTATGGCCTGTCAAAGGACATTCATGTGCAGCGAAGCTTGAAGGAGCAATGAAGACTTTGGTTTTCTATATCTTCAATGGCATAAGATTCAATGCTCAAGACTTCTTCATCAGGCAGTTGGCTGCATCTGGCTCCGACATTTTTGGTCTGAAGTTCTATGCTCCATGGGTAATGCGCCTTATCAAGCTTCACTCTGCCTTCAACTATCAGCCGTCTGCGCGCAATCATCTTGTATTCTTGCCCGAGGTTGATCTGTTTGTTGAAGCTATTTACCCAGAGCCTGCTAAGGATCCAATCTATCTTCACAACATTGATCGTCAAAGCTTCACCCAGCCCATTGAAGGAGTTCAGGCAGTCTCTCGTGTTTATCCCTTGGCTGGTAACACACATGCCCCTCACGTCCAAACTGACGCCACTGGAAGCACCATTGCCCAAAGGCCTCGGAAGCGATCTCGTGTTCTCAATGACCGAGAGCTTCTCGTCGCGCTACATCAGAAACAGGATAAGCATCATGACTGGCTTAAGCGTCAGATGCAAAGCCTCTTGGTGGATGTCAATCGCATTCGCAATCTTGCCACCAAGAAAGCCTTTGTTACACATGAAACCTGTCGAAGGTCCTGGAAGAGTTTGACTTTGCTCACTGTTGAAGAAGATCTTCAAGACGATGGCTTCACAGAAAGATTCAAGTTTGACTCCACTCCTCCAAGGAATGCTCACTTGCGTCGGACTCCCTCCCTTGAAGACTCTGACTATTCTTCCTCAGCTGCCACGGTGAATGCCAGAGTTATCGATGATCAAGATGATGCCACTTCACCACCTCCACCTTCAGCGCGTCTCGACACTGCACCAAGTTCTTCTGCACCACCGGACCTCAACGACGACCCTGCTGCTTCGCCTGCACCTCATGGGAACGAGTAGAAGCTCCATGTCTTCAAACCTTTTTGGTCATTACTGACAAAAGGGGAGAAGCATATGAGTTGATAGTCTTCAAGCGGGTCCATATGGGTGGTTGCTTTACTTTTTGCTACTTTTGCCAAGTTCTTACAACTCTCGCTTTTGAAACATTTGGTTCCTTTTGAGTTGTAACACTTAAACTTGATGGTCGTCTGCTACCTTTTTCGACACTATGTGATGCGATGATAAATTCCGCATGTGCGACGATAAATTCCACCCGAAGTCATTTTGTGGACGTCCATTTTTCATTATGCATGTCATTATCTTCATTATATCATTTCATGCATGATGAATTGTCTTCATAAGTAGAAGAGGAGCTCCGCAAGTACAACCTTCCATGTGCATTTGCATTCACAAGAAAAATACTTATATGCACATCTTCAGGGGGAGCCTTTATGCTACTTACGAAGACAATACTTAAATCCTTTGCAATTTCACATATTTCTATCCCCGTTGAAAACTTCAACCAGTTTGTCATCAATCACCAAAAGGGGGAGATTGTAAGTGCATCTAGTGCCACCCCTAGTTGGTTTTGGAGTATTGACGACAAACCTGGTTGAGGGACTAATGTGTTTGTGAGAATTGCAAGATAACACAGGTAGAAGTCCCTCATTGATTCGGTTTTCCTACCGGAGATGACCCCTAAAAATGTATGAAGACATTGAAGTCAAAGGTGGTATCTAAAGACATTCACATTGAAGACTATGACAAGAGAAGACATCGCGTGAAGACTATGGAGCGCGAAGACTTAGTTGTTTCGTCATTCTTTTTCTTCTGTGTTGAGTCATAGGAACCACCGTACTGTTAAGTGCGGTCCAAGTGAACCAGTCAGAATGACTGAAGTGATGCTTAACAAAAATCCTATGTCTTCGAGCAAAGACAATGAGAGCAAATCTTATCCAGAGCTGGATAAGTCTGCTTTGCTTGTAGCTCAAGTAAAGTTGCCGTGTGTGTTTGAAATCTGACCATTGGAACACGTGTCAGTTCCTTAGTGACCCAGGGTCATTTCGGACAAATCAGGTAGGGTTGCCTAGTGGCTATAAATAGCCCACCCCTACACCATAAATTGGTTGGCTGCTCAGAGTTAGTGCACGGCTTTTGTCGTTTGAGAGCAACCCACCTCGAAGCCTTTGAGAGAGAAATCCTTGCGAGGACAAAGCCCTAAACACCCAGAGCCAAAGAGTGTTAGGCATCACTGAAGTCTTCCTGTCTGTGTGATCTGAAGACTTATTACACTTGAGGACTGTGAATCCTCCAGCCGGTTAGGGTGTCGCGTTCTGAGCATCCAAGAGTCATTGTGGATCGCCGGTGAACGAAGTCTGTGAAGGTTGAGTCTACCTTGGCAAGTCTAGCCTTGAAGTACTTACCATAGTAAATTGGGGCGATGGACATGGGTGTCCTTTAGCTCAGGGGAATAAGGTGAAGACGCGGTCTTCCAAGTTTAATCTCAGCCTCCCTAACCAAACGTACAGTTGTCACAACAACTGGAACTGGTCCAACAAATCATTGTCTTCAACGAGCCACTGGTTCTATCCTTCCCATCTCTTTATTTGCAGATTGGTCCTTGTGAAGTCATTGCCTGTTTACATTATCTATTTGTCTTCACTGTGTGACTGCTTGTTCTGATTGGCTTCATACTATCTTCCATCCTGATCTATACTGCCTAGCTGCTATTAGTATTTGTGCTTTCATTTCATTGAATACTTGACTATGGCTTGCTTAGTGTAGTCTACCTTCCGCTGCATGGTAATAGGTTTATTTCTATCGTTTGCCTTCGAAACTTCCATGTTTTGAAGACTTCCATAAAAATCACCTATTCGCCCCCCTCTAGTCGATCACTAGCACTTTCACTTATGCTAATGGTATATATGATTACTATGATGTGGAACGAATAGAAGAATTTGTTGCTTTTAAGGGTGCTTATGAAATTGAATCTTTGTTTGAAAAGTTTGAAGATTTTGATGATTCAGTTTACAGACCTGAAATTTTTTCTATCAATAATATTGCTATGATAATTACAAATGTAATTACGATATTGATGTATTTGTTGAGAATGTCTCTGCTGTCCAAGAAGAGACTAATATTTTGTAGGAGTCTATGGAAGATGAAATTGATGAAACTGTGAGCTCATTGGATGAAAAAGATGATGAGGAGAGCGAACAACAAACGGAGGAAGAACAGATTAGCTACACATGCCCACCTTCTAACGAGAGTAACTCTCGAACTCATACATTGTTTAATTTCCCTTCGTGCTTACCGAAGGATGAATGCAATGATAATTGCTATGATCCCTTGGATTCTTTTGAAATATCCCTTTTTGATGAAATTGATGCTTGTGGCCAAGATGCCAATTTGAATTATGCTTATGGAGATGAACTTTCTATTCTTTCTGATGTTAAGAATGAAATTGTTTCTATCACACCCACACATGATAGTCCTATTATCTTTTTGGATGCTCCCAACTACACTATATCGGAGAAGTTTGCATTTATTAAGGATTATATTGATGGGTTGCCTTTTACCGTTGCACATGATGATTTTGATGAATATAATGTGCATGCGCTTTTTGCTCCTACTTGCAACTATTATGAGATAGGAACTACATCTCCACCTCTTTATGTTTCCAATATGATAAAATTGCAAGAAACTGCTTATGCTATGTATTGGCCTTTACTTGATGTGCATGAATTGTTCTTTTATGACATGCCGATGCATAGGACGAGAGATAGACTTTGTCATTGCATTATATATGTTGCTTTGTGCTCAGTACTAAATTACAAATCATTGTAATTAAAATTGGCTTTGATATACCTTGGGATCTGGGTGGATCAATTACTTGAGCAATTTATTCCTAGCTTAATGGCTTTAAAGAAAGCGCTGCCAGGAAGACAACCTGGAAGTTTTAGAGACTCATTTATTTCTATTGAGTTCTATTATAAAGTTTAAAAACAAGAAAATATAGAGAGGAGCCTAAAAACTTTTTCAAAAAGAGAAGCGATTGAAAGGTGATGCATTGGAGAAGTGAGGGTCGACCTTGAACACTTGTGTTCATGCTCATGGAAACAATGTAAATTTTTCATGGAAGTTTCTCAAAAAAATAATTATCCCCTTGTACAAATTCATTGTATTATAAAAATAATGTGCCAAGATTTGTCTTTAGGATAGTTAGATTTCTTGTTGGTATGTACGGTGTAAAAACGGAAACTTTGGCTGGAGCGCATGAATTTTCATTTTTTTACTGGAAGGTCAAACGTTTCTGAAACATTTTGCACAATATTGCTATACAAATTGTTTATTTCGTTGTAATTTTTCAGAATTTCTAGAGTACCAGAACTATGGTAGATGTTCAGATTACTACAGACTGTCCTACTTATGACATATTCTGTTTTTTATGCATTGTTTTGCTTGTTTTGATGAAACTATCGATTTTATCGGTGGTATAAGCCATGAAGAAGTTATAATACAGTAGCTACAATGCAAAAACAAAATATGAATTGGTTTGTGATACGTCTCCAACGTATCTATAATTTTTTATTGCTCCATGCTATATTATCTACTGTTTTGGATGTTTATGGGCTTTATTATACAATTTTATATCATTTTTGGGACTAACCTATTAACCCAGAGCCCAGTGCCAGTTTCTGTTTTTTCCTTGTTTTAGAGTATCACAGAAAAGGAAAATCAATCGGAGTCCAATTAACATGAAACTTCACAGAACATATTTTTGGAAGGAAAGCAACCCGGGAGACTTGGAGTCCACGTCAAGGAAGCTTCGAGGAGGCCACAAGGTAGGGGAGCGCGCCCACCCCCCTGGGCATGCCCTCCACCCTTGTGGGCCCCTCGTGGCTCCCCTGACGTACTTCTTCCGCCTATATATCTCCATATACCCTAAAACGATCGGGGAGCACAATAGATCGGGAGTTCCGCCGCCAGAAGCCTCCGTAGCCACGGAAAACCAATCTAGACCCATTCCGGCACCCTGCCGGAGGGGGAATCCCTTTCCGGTGGCCATCTTCATCATCCCGGTGCTCTCCATGATGAGGAGGGAGTAGTTCTCCCTTGGGGCTGAGGGTATGTACCAGTAGCTATGTGTTTGATCTCTCTCTCTCTCTCGTGTTCTTGAGGTGGTACGATCTTGATGTATCGCGAGCTTTGCTATTATAGTTGGATCTTATGATGTTCTCTCCCCCTCTACTCTCATGTAATGGATTGATTTCCCCTTTGAAGTTATCTTATCGGATTGAGTCTTCAAAGATTTGAGAACACTTGACGTATGTCTTGCCATGCGTATCTATGGTGACAATGGGATACCACGTGATTCACTTGATGTATGTTTTGGTGATCAACTTGTGGGTTCCGCCCATGAACCTATGCATAGGGGATGGCACATGTTTTCGTCGTGATTCTCTGGTAGAAACTTTGGGGAACTCTTTGAGGTTCTATGTGTTGGTTGAATAGATGAATCTGAGATTGTGTGATGCATATCGTATAATCATACCCACGGATACTTGACATGACATTGGAGTATCTAGGTGACATTAGGGGTTTGGTTGATTTGTGTCTTAGGGTGTTATTCTAGTACGAACTCTAGGGCTGTTTGTGACACTTATAGGAATAGCCCAACGGATTGATTGGAAAGAATAACTTTGAGGTTGCTTCGTACCCTACCATAATCTCTTCGTTTGTTCTCCGCTATTAGTGACTTTGGAGTGACTCTTTCTTGCATGTTGAGGGATAGTTATGTGATCCAATTATGTTATTATTGTTGAGAGAACTTGCACTAGTGAAAGTATGAACCCTAGTCCTTGTTTCCTAGCATTGAAATACCGTTTACGCTCACTTTTACCATTAGTTACCTTGCTGTCTTTATATTTTCAGATTACAAAAACCTTTATATACTATCCATATACCACTTGTATCACCATCTCTTCACCGAACTAGTGCACCTATACAATTTACCATTGTATTGGGTGTGTTGGGGACACAAGAGACTCTTTGTTATTTGGTTGCAGGGTTGCTTGAGAGAGACCATCTTCATCCTACGCCTCCTACGGATTGATAAACCTTAGGTCATCCACTTGAGGGAAATTTGCTACTTTCCTACAAACCTCTGCACTTGGAGGCCCAACAACGTCTACAAGAAGAAGGTTGTGTAGTAGACATCAAGCTCTTTTCCGGCGCCGTTGCCGGGGAGGATAGCGCTTGAAGGTATATCTTTAGATCTTGCAATCGAGTCTTTTAGTTTCTTGTTTTATCACTAGTTTAGTCTATAAAAGAAAATTACAAAATAAATATGGAATTGAGTTTGCCTCATATGCTTCATCTTTTTAATATCTTTCGTGAGTATGATGGAAAGGAAAATTGTGCTCAAATGATAGAAGAAGAATTGCATAGAATGCTTGGCATAAAATATGTGAATGATGAGCATGATTGCAATGTTGTTAGTACAAATTCTTTGAATATCCATAATACTAATGATGATTGAACTAGTTATGATGAAAATGTCTCCTATAAACATGTCAGTTTTTGTGGAGTGCATTGGGTTTTCAAGTACACACCAAATAGGGAAGATAGATATTGCAAGAGGCATAAGTACTTAGAAACTAAATTTTTGCAAGAAAGGCTAGATGATTGTGCTGAAGATTTAAATTTTCTTGGTCGTACTTGTATACTTTGCAATGAACAGGGTCATTTAGCTATCCGATGCAAATTGTTTCATGATCTAATCGTGTCCAAAAATTGTGATGACTTGATTTACCTTGCACATTATATTGAACTTAGTTTTGCTTATGGGCTATGAAGAAATGAAACATATAACTAAACATCTTCCAGAATTTACCCATTATAAACTTCTTGGTTTTGATCTAGAGGAAATTTATATGTATTGTGAGGTGAATTGCATTGAAAATCCTTATATTGACAATTACATAAAGAAAAGAAAACAAATAGAAGATGAAGAGAATACTAATGAAAGGGAAGAGACTTCCCAATACCCTCCTATTATTTCTGATGATGAATCAGGTAACGAGGAGGAGCCTCCTATTCAACCAATCTCATTAATAAGGAGCTCCAAAAAGAGGATTGAACCCACACATGATGTGGTGAAGAAGAAGAAAAGAAAAAGGAAGAGAGGTAAAAAGATATCTCTCCCAAATAATGCTGCTCCTATTACTATTGTGCCTCATGAAAATATAATCGTGGAAGATAATGATACTTCTTATGATCTTGAAAACCTTTTTGGCACTTGCTTGGAAGAATATGATAATTGCTATACTATTGGTGCTATCCATACTATTAAATATGAGAGTGATTATGCTTATGATATGAAAAGGCCCAAGCTTGGGGATGCTATGTTTGATGAAGATGATGTTTTTGAGAGTATATTTGCTGCAATTAATGTTTGCCCCAAGCTTGGGGATGCTACGCTTAATGAAGATGATATTTTTAGTCTCCCAAGTTTTGATATGCAAATTTATAATGATGATAGCATGCCTCCTACTTATGATGATTATTGTGATGATACTTATGCTATAAAAAGTAGTGATTATATTTATAAAACTTGTCATGATTATGGTTACCCCTTTCATGAACATTACTCTTTTAATGTGGAAACAATTTATAGTATTCAAGTTTCTTATGATACTCCCACTATTCCGAATGAGAAAATTTTGCTTATGTGGAGAGTAATAAAATTTCTATGCTTGTAGATCATGAAAAGAATGCTTTAGGTTATGGTTATATTGTTGAATTCATTCATGATGCTACTGAAAATTATTATGAGGGAGGAATATATGCTTGTAGGAATGGCAATAATATCAAGTTTCCTCTCTATGTGCTTAAAGTTTTGAAGTTATGCTTGTTTTACCTTCCTATGCAAGTTGATTCTTGTTACCATAAGTTGTTTGCTCACAAAATCCCTATGCATAGGAAGTGGTTTAGACTTAAATGTGCTAGTCATATTCTTCATGATTGTCTCTTTATGTTACAATTCTTATCTTTTATGTGAGCATCATTGAAATCATCATGCCTAGCTAGGGGCGTCAAACGATAGCGCTTGTTGGGAGACAACCCACCTTTATTTTTTTCCTTGATTTTTGTTCCTGTTTAGTAATAAATAATTCATCTAGCCTCTGTTTATATGTGGTTTTATGATTTTAATTAGTGCTTGTGCCAAGTAGAACCGTTGGGAAGACATGGGGAAAGTCTTTGCGATCATGCTGTAAAAAACAGAAACTTTAGCGCTCACGAGAATTGCTGTCATTTTTGTTTGGAGAGTGCTATTTAGTTAATTGGTTTTGCAGATGATTAGTAGATAAATTCCTCAAGTCTAGCAATTTATTTGAGAATTTTATGAGTTCCAGAAGTATACCTTTGATCCAGATTACTACAGACTGTTCTGTTTTTGACAGATTCTGTTTTTGATGTGTTGTTTGCTTATTTTGATGAATCTATGAGCAGTATCGGAGGGTATGAACCATAGATAAGTTGGAATACAGTAGATATTACACCAATATGAATTTGTAATGAGTTCACAACAGTACCTAAGTGGTGATTTATTTTCTTATACTAACGGAGCTTACGAGTTTTCTTTAAGTTTTGTGTTGTGAAGTTTTCAAGTTTTGGGTAAAGATTCGATGGACTATGGAATAAGGAGTGGCAAGAGCTTATCTAAGCTTGGGGATGCCCAAGGCACCCCAAGGTAATATTCAAGGACAACCAAAATCCTAAGCTTGGGGATGCCTCGGAAGGCATCCCCTCTTTCGTCTTCGTTCATCAGTAACTTTACTTGGAGCTATATTTTTATTCGCCACATGATATGTGTTTTGCTTGGAGCGTCATTTTATTTACTTATTTTTTGCTTGCTTTTTGAATAAAATACCAAGATCTGAAATTATTAAATGTTAGAGAGTCTTCACATAGTTGCATAATTATTCGACTAATCATTGATCCTCACTTATATCTTTCGGAGTAGTTTGTCATTTGCTCTAGTGCTTCACTTATATCCTTTTAGAGCATGGTGGTGGTTTTATTTTATAGAAATAGATGAACTCTCATACTTCACTTATATTATTTTGAGAGTCTTAAATAGCATGGTAATTTGCTTAAATAATCCTAATATGCTAGGCATCCAAGAATAGTAAAAACTTTCTTATGAGTGTTTTGAATACTAAGAGAAGTTTGATGTTGATGATTGTTTTGAGATATGGAGGTAATAATATCAAACTCGTGCTAGTTGAGTAGTTGCGAGTTTGAGGAATACTTGTGTTGGAGTTTGCAAGTCCCGTAGCATGCATGTATGGTAAACATTGTGTAACAAATTTGAAACATGAGGTGTTATTTGATTGTCTTCCTTATGAGTGGCGGTCGGGGATGAGCGATGGTCTTTTCCTACCAATCTATCCCCCTAGGAGCATGCGCGTAGTGCTTGGTTTTTGATGACTTGTAGATTTTTGAAATAAGTATGTGAGTTCTTTATGACTAATGTGGAGTCCATGGATTATACGCACTCTCAGCCTTGCATCATTGCTAGCCTCTTCGGTACCATGCATTGCCCTTTCTCACATTGAGAGTTGGTGCAAACTTCGCAGGTGCATCCAAACCTCGTGATATGATACGCTCTTTCACACATAAACCTCCTTATATCTTCCTCAAAACATCCACCATACCTACCTATTATGGCATTTCCATAGCCATTCCGAGATATATTGCCATGCAACTTTCCACCATTCCGTTTATTATGACACGCATCATCATTGTCATATTGCTTTGCATGATCATGTAGTTGACATCATATTTGTGGCAAAGCCACCGTTCATAATTTTTCATACATGTCACACTTGATTCATCGCAATCCCGGTACACCGCCAGAGGCATTCATATAGAGTCATATCTTGTTCTAAGTATCAAGTTGTAATTCTTGAGTTGTAAGTAAATAGAAGTGTGATGATCATCATTCATAGAGCATTGTACCCCCCCCCCCCAAAAAGAGAAAGGCCAAAAAAAGAAGGGGCCAAATAAAAAAAAGGCCAAAAAAAAGAAAATGCCAAATAAAAAATAAAATAAAAGGGACAATGGTACTATCCTTTTTTTCCACACTGGTGCTTTAAAGTAGCACCATGATCTTCATAATAGAGAGTCTCTTGTTTTGTCACTTTCGTATACTAGTGGGAAATTTTCATTATAGAACTTGGCTTGTATATTCCAACAATGGGCCTCCTCAAGTGCCCTAGGTCTTCGTGAGCAAGCAAGTTGGATGGACACCCACTTAGTTTCTTTTGTTGAGCTTTCATACATTTATAGCTCTAGTGCATCCGTTGCATGGCAATCCCTACTCCTTGCATTGACATCAATTGATGGGCATCTCCCTAGCCCATTGATTAGCCGTGTCGATGCGAGACTTTATCCTTTTTTGTCTTCTCCACATAACCCCCATCATCATATTCTATTCCACCCATAGTGCTATGTCCATGGCTCGCGCTCATATATTGTGTGCAAGTTTATAGGTTTGAGATTACTAAAGTATGAAACAATTGCTTGGATTGTCATCGGGGTTGTGCACGATGAGAGCATTCTTGTGTGACGAAAACGGAGCATGACTAAAATATATGATTTTGTAGGGATGAACTTTCTTTGGCCATGTTATTTTGAGAAGACATGATTGCTTAGATAGTATGCTTGAAGTATTTTTGTTTCTATGTCAATATGAACTTTTATCTTGAATCTTTCGGATCTGAATATTCATAACACAATTAAGAAGAATTACATTGAAATTATGCCAAGTAGCACTCCGCATCGAAAATTCTGTTTTTATCATTTACCTACTCGAGGACGAGCAGGAATTAAGCTTGGGGATGCTTGATACGTGTCCAACGTATCTATAATTTTTGATTGCTCCATGCTATATTATCTATAGTTTTGGATGTTTATGGGCTTTATTATACACTTTTATATCATTTTTGGGACTAACCTATTAACCCAGAGCCCAGTGCCAGTTTCTATTTTTTCCTTGTTTTAGAGTATCGCAGAAAAGGAAATCAAACGGAGTCCAATTGACCTGAAACTTCATGGAACATATTTTTGGAAGGAAAGCAACCCGGGAGACTTGGAGTCCAAGTCAAGGAAGCTTCGAGGAGGCCACGAGGTAGGGGGCGCGCCCACCACCCCTTGGCGCGCCCTCCACCCTTGTGGGCTCCTCGTGGCTCCCCTGACGTACTTCTTCCGCCTATATATCTCCATATACCCTAAAATGATCGGGGAGCACAATAGATCGGGAGTTCTGCCGCCAGAAGCCTCCATAGCCACTGAAAACCAATCTAGACCCGTTCTGGCACCCTGCCAAAGGGGCAACCCCTCTCCGGTGGCCATCTTCATCATCCCGGTGCTCTCCATGATGAGGAGGGAGTAGTTCTCCCTCGGGGCTGAGGGTATGTACCAGTAGCTATGTGTTTGATCTCTCTCTCTCTCTCTCTCTCTCGTGTTCTTGAGGTGGTATGATCTTGATGTATCGCGAGCTTTGCTATTATAATTGGATCTTATGTTGTTTTCTCCCCCGTCTACTCTCTTGTAATGGATTGAGTTTCCCCTTTGAAGTTATTTATCAGATTTAGTCTTTAAAGATTTCAGAACACTTGATGTATGCCATGACATGCGTATCTATGGTGACAATGGGATACCACATGATTCACTTGATGTATGTTTTGGTGATCAACTTGCGGGTTCCGCCCATGAACCTATGCATAGGGGTTGGCACACATTTTTTCATCGTGATTCTCCAGTAGAAACTTTGGGCAACTCTTTGAGGTTCTATGTGTTGGTTGAATAGATGAATCTGAGATTGTGTGATGCATATCGTATAATCATACCCATGGATACTTGAGGTGACATTGGAGTATCTAGGTGACATTAGGGTTTTGGTTGATTTGTGTCTTAAGGTGTTATTCTAGTACGAACTCTAGGGTTGTTTGTGATACTTATAGGAATAGCCCAACGGATTGATTGGAAAGAATAACTTTGAGGTGGTTTCGTACCCTACCATAATCTCTTCATTTGTTCTCCGCTATTAGTGACTTTGGAGTGACTCTTTGTTGCATGTTGAGGGATAGTTATGTTATCCAGTTATGTTATTATTGTTAAGAGAACTTGCACTAGTGAAACTATGAACCCTAGGCCTTGTTTCCTGGCATTGCAATACCGTTTACGCTCACTTTTACCATTAGTTACCTTGCTGTTTTTATATTTTCAGATAACAAAAACCTTTATCTACTATCCATATACCACTTGTATCACCATCTCTTCGCCGAACTAGTGCACCTATACAATTTACCATTGTATTGGGTGTGTTGGGTACACAAGAGACTCTTTGTTATTTGGTTGCAGGGTTGCTTGAGAGAGACCATCTTCATCCTATGCCTCCTACGGATTGATAAACCTTAGGTCATCCACTTGAGGGAAATTTGCTACTGTCCTACAAACCTCTACACTTGGAGGCCCAACAACGTCTACAAGAAGAAGGTTGTGTAGTAGACATTAGTTTGCAACAGTACTTAGAGTAGGGATTTGCATTATTATACTAACGGATTTCACAAGGTTTCTGTTAAGTTTTGTGTGGATGAAGTGATCAAAGATTGAGGAGGTCACGATGTGAGGAGAAGGAGGAGAGGCAAGAGCTGAAGCCTGGGGATTCCCAAGGCACCCCAGGTAAATATTCAAGGAGACTCAAGCGTCTAAGCTTGGCGATGCCCCGAAAGGCATCCCATCTTTCTTCAACAAGTATCGGTATGTTTTCGTCTTCGTTTCGTTCACATGATATGTGTAAATCTTGGAGCGTCTTTTGTGTTTAGTTTTCATTTTTCTTTTATGCACCATGCTGGTATGAGATAGTCCACGGTTGATTTATAGAATGCTCATTGCACATCACTTATATCTTTTTGAGTGTGGCTTTATAGAATGCTTCCTGTGCTTCACTTATATCATTTGATGTTTGGATTGCTTGTTTCTCTTCACATAGAAAGACGTGTTTGTAGAATGCTCTTTTGCTTCACTTATATTTGTTAGAGCATGGTTCTTTGTAGAAAGAATTAAACTCTCATGCTTCGCTTAAATCTATTTAGAGAGTGAACAGGAATTGGTCAGTTGCATGGTTAGTCATAAAATCCTACATAAAAGTAATGGATCACTAAATATGATATGTTTGATTCCTTGCAATAGTTTTACAATATAGAGACAGTAATATATGGGAGGTACTAGTAAATGGTTGTGGTTAGTAAGAATATTGGTGTTAAGGTTTGTGATTCCCGAAGCATGCACGTATAGTCTCGTTATGCTATGAAGTTGGAGCATGATTTATTATTGATTGTCTTCCTTTTGAGTGGCGGTCGGGGACGAGTGATGGTATTTTCCTACCAATCTATCCCCCTAGGGGCATGCGTAGTAGTACTTTGCTTCAAGGGCTAATAAACTTTTGCAATAAGTATATGAGTTCTTTATGACTAATGTGGGTCCATGGATTAATGCACTCTTATCTTTCCACAATTTGCTAGCCTCTATGGTGCCGTGCATTGCCCTTTCTCACCTCGATACGTGGTGCAAACTTCGCCGGTGCATCCAATCCCCGTGATATGATATGCTCTATCGCGCATAAGCCTTATTATATCTTCCTCAAAACAGCCACCATACCTACCTATTATGGCCTTTACATAGCCATTCCGAGATGTATTGTCATGCAACTTCCACCGCTTCCGTTTTCATGACTCGAGCATTCATTGTCATATTGCTTTGCATGATCATATAGCTGACATAGTAGTGGTATCTCAGCAACCGTTCATCATTTTTATACATGTTACGCTAGATCATTGCACGTCCTGGTACACTGCCAGAGGCATTCATATGGAGTCACATTTTGTTATAGCAATCGAGTTGTAATGTTGAGTTGTAAGTAAATAGAAGTGTGATGATCATCAATTTTCATTATTAGAGCACTGTCCCAGTGAGGAAAGGATGATGGAAACTATGATTCCCCAGAAGTCAGGATGAGACTCCGGATAATGAGATAAAAAGGGAAAAGAAAAAAAGAAAGCAAAAAACGGAAAAAGGAAAATAAAAAGAGAGAAGGGGCATATGCTAGTTCTACACTTGTGCTTTATGCTTCAAAGTAGCACCATGTTTTCCAAATAGAGAGTCTCCTATGTTGTCACTTTCATATACTAGTGGGAATTTTTCATAATAGAGTTAGATGCACACCCACTTAGTTTTCATGATGAGCTTTCATACACTTATAGATCTTAGTGCATTTGTTGCATGGCAATTCCTACTCCTCCCATTGATATCAATTGATGGGCATCTCCATAGCCTGTTGCTTAGCCGCGTCGATGTGAGACTTTCTTACTTTTTTGTCTTCTCTATATTTACCCCTATCATCATACACTATTCCACCCATAGTGCTATATCCATGGCTTGCGCTCATCTATTGCGTGGGAGTTGAAAAGCTGAAGCGCATTAAAAAGTATGAACCAATTGCTCGGCTGGTCATCGGGGTTGTGCATGACAAATGAAGGAAATATGCCCTAGCGGAAATAATAAAGTTGTTATTTATATTTCTTATATCATGATAAATGTTTATTATTCATGCTAGAATTGTATTAACCGAAAACTTAGTACATCTGTGAAGACATAGACAAACAGAGTGTCCCTAGTATGCCTCTATTTGAGTAGCTCGTTAATGAAAGATGGTTAAGTTTCCTAGCCATGGACATGTGTTGTCATTTGATGAACGGGGTCACATAATTAGAGAATGATGTGATGGACTAGACCCATCTGTTAGCTTAGCACTATGATCGTTTAGTTTATTGCTATTGCTTTCTTCATAACTTATACATGTTCCTATGACTATGAGATTATGCAACTCCCGAATACCGGAGGAACACCTTGTGTGCTATCAAACGAAACAAGTAAATGTGTGATTATAAAGATGCTCTACAGGTGTCTCCGATGGTGTTTGTTGAGTTGGCATAGATCGAGATTAGGATTTGTCACTCCGTGTATCGGAGAGGTATCTCTGGGCCCTCTCGGTAACGCACGTCACTATGAGCCTTGCAAGCAATGTGACTAAGGAGTTAGTCATGGGATGATGCATTGCGGAACGAGTAAAGAGAATTGCCAGCGATGATATTGAACTAGGTATGATGATACCGACGATCAAATCTCGAGCAAGTAACATATCGATTACAAAGGGAACAACATATGTTGTTGTGCGGTTTGACCAATAAAGATCTTCGTAGAATATGTAGGAACTAATATCAGCATCGAGGTTCTGCTATTGGTTATTGACCAGAGATATGTCTCGGTCATGTCTACATAGTTCTCGAACCCGTAGGGTCCGCACGCTTAATGTTCAATGACAATATGTATTATGATTTATGTGATTTGATGTACCGAAGGTTGTTCGGAGTCCCATATGAGATCACGGACATGACGAGGAGTCTCGAAATGGTTGAGACATAAAGATTGATATATTGGAAGGTTATATTCGGACACCGGAATCGTTCCGAAGTGTATCGGGTATTTTCCGGAGTACCGGGAGTTACCGAAACCCCCTAGGGGATTAATGGGCCACAATGGGCCTTAGTGGAAAAGAGAGAGGGCCGGCCAGAGGTGGTGCCGCCCCTTGCCCAGTCCGAACTGGACAAGGGGAAGGGGGCGCCGCCTCCTTCCTTCTCTTCTCTCCTCTTTCCCTTCTTCTCCTTCTTGGACTGGGAAAGGGGGAAACCTACTCCTATATATTAGGAGTAGGATTCCTCCCCCTTGTTGCGCCCCTTGTGGCCGGTCGGCCTCGTCATCCTCTCCTTAATATACAGGGGAGGGGGCACCCCATAAACACACAAGTTGAGCTTTAGCCGTGTGCGGTGCCCCCTCCACAGTTTTCCACCTTGGTCATATTGTCGTATTGCTTAGGCGAAGCCCTGCGTCGGTAACTTCATCATCACCGTCAACACACCATCGTGCTGACGGAACTCACCCTCGGCCTTAGCTGGATCAAGAGTACGAGGGATGTCACCGAGCCGAACGTGTGCAAATCGCAGAGGTGCCATGCGTTCGGTACTTGATCGGTTGGATCGCGAAGACGTTCGACTACATCAACCGCGTTACTAAACGCTTCCGCTTTCGGTCTATGAGGGTACGTAGACACACTCTCCCCTATCATTGCTATGCATCTGCTAGAATGATCTTTCATGATCGTAGGATTTTTTTTTGAAATACTGCGTTCCCCAACAGTGGCATCTGAGCCAGGTCTATGCGTAGATGTTATATGCATGAGTAGAACACAAAGAGTTGTGGGCGGTAATAGTCATACTGCTTACCAGCATGCCATACTTTGATTTGGCGGTATTGTTGGATGAAGCGGCCCAGACCGACATTACATGACCGCGTTCATGAGACTGGTTCTACCGACGTGCCTCGCACACAAGTGGCTAGTGGGTGTCTGTTTCTCCAACTTTAGTTGAATCGAGTGTGAGTATGCCCAGTCCTTGTTGAAGGTTAAAACAGCACACTTGATGAAAAATCATTGTGGTTATTGATGCGTAGGTAAGAACGGTTCTTTGTAAGCCTGTAGCAGCCACGTAAAACTTGCAACAACAAAGTAGAGGATGTCTAACTTTTTTTTGCAAGGCATGTTGTGACGTGATATGGTCAAGACGTGATTATATAAATTGTTGTATGAGATGATCATGTTTTGTAACAAAGTTATCGGCAACTGGTATGAGCCATATGGTTGTCGCTTTATTGTATGAAGTGCAATCGCCATGTAATTACTTTACTTTATTACTAAGCGGTAGCGATAGTCATGGAAGCAATAGTTGGCGAGACGACAACGATGCTATGATGGAGATCAAGGTGTCAAGCCGGTGATGATGATGATCATGACGATGCTTTGGAGATGGAGATCAAAGGCACAAGATGCTGATGGCCATATCATATCACTTATATTGATTGCATGTGATGTTTATCTCTAATGCATCTTATTTTGCTTAGTACAGCGGTAGCATTATAAGATGATCTCTCACTAAATTTCAAGGTACAAGTGTTCTCCCTGAGTATGCACCGTTGCTACAGTTCGCCATGCCGAGATGATACGTCTCCAACGTATCTATAATTTATGAAGTATTCATGCCATGTTTACAATAGTTTTATATGAGTAAATGGTTGAATGAATTGAATATCATAAATCTGAATTTATATATGTTTCATATGCTTATACCATGGGGAGTAATGACTTCACACATAATAAGTATAGGTGGTAAATTTATTGAAAGTTAGCAAAGGCAGAATTGGTCACTTGAACAATTCATGAAAGAATATTGAAGGAAGAGAGATTTCACATATAAATATACTATATTGGACATCTTTTGTAATTGTGAGAAATCATTAAAATATGACATGCTAAAAGGTTGATGTTGGACAAGGAAGACAACTTAATGGGTTATGTTTTCCTATATCTGAAACGTTATATTGTCTTGGATCATCCAACATGTTGAGCTTGCCTTTCCCTCTCATGCTAGCCAAATTCTTTGCACCAAGTAGAGATACTAGCTACTTGTGCTTCCAAATATCCTTAAACCCAGTTTTGCCATGAGAGTCCACCATATCTACCTCTGGATTGAGTAAGATCCTTCAAGTAAGTTGTCATTGTTACAAGCAATAAAAATTGCTCTCTAAATATGTATGATTTATTAGTGTGGGGAAAATAATCTTTATACGATCTTGTGATGTGGAAGAAATAAAAGCGATGACTGCATAATAAAGGTCCATATCACAAGTAGCAATATAGAGTGACGTTATTTTGCATTAAGATTTTGTGCATCCAACCATAAAAGCGCATGACAACCTCTGCTTCCCTCTGCGAAGGGCCTATCTTTTACTTTTATCTTCTACCCTTATACAAGAGTCATGGTGATCATCACCTTTCCCTTTTTACACTTTTTCCTTTGTCAAGCACTTTGTGTTGGAGCGATCCGGATATATATATCTACTCGTATGTAGGTTTTCATAAATTATTATTGTTGACATTAACCTTGAGGTAAAAGGTTGGGAGGCGAAACTATAAGCCCCTATATTTCTCTGTGTCCGATTAAAACTTGGATGTAGGTTTTCATAAATTATTATTGTTGACATTAACCTTGAGGTAAAAGGTTGTTAGGCAAAACTATAAGCCCCTATATTTCTCTGTGTCCGATTAAAACTTTGAACCCATAAATATCACGTGACTGTTAGCAATTGTGAAAGATTAAATGATAGTTGAGTATGTGGAGTTTACTGAATCAAAGCTCTTACATAGACCCTTCCCGAAAATAGAATGAATTGCAATTGTTTGATGACTAAGAGCACAGTTTGTTAGTTTTCAAGAATGTTTATGATCTATACTTTAACATGTGAATAGGTTGTTACTTGATCATGAAATGTTTTATGAGATGAGTTACTGTTATGACATATAATGATGCTATAAAAGGTGATTGAAATTATCATTGATCAAACTTGTGCACCTGCTAGCATTCACACTTCATAAATTATTTCTTTTATCATTTACCTACTCGAGGACAAGCCGGAATTAAGCTTGGGGATGCTGATACGTCTCCAACGTATCTATAATTTATGAAGTATTCATGCCATGTTTACAATAGTTTTATATGATTTTGGTATGATTTGATTAGAACTAACCTGGACTGACGTTGTTTTCAGCAGAACTACCGTGGTGTTCACCATTGAAAACTTCTCCATCTCACGTGATCATAGGGCATGGTTTAGTTGATATGGCTCACGTTATCATTTAGATGACTAGAGGGATGTCTATCTAAGTGGAAGTTCTTAAGTAATATGATTAAATTGAACTTTAATTTATCATGAACTTAGTACTGGATAGTATTTTGCATGTCTATGTTGTTGTAGATAAATGGCCCGTGCTACTATTCCTTTGAATTTTAACGCGTGCCTAGAAAAACCTAAGTTGAAAGATGATGGTAGCAACTACATGGACTGGGTCCATAACGTGAGGATTATCCTCATTGCTTCACAGAAGAATTATGTCCTGGAAGCACCGCTAGGTGCAAAGCCCGCTACAGGAGCAACACCAAATGTTATGAACGTCTGGCAGAGCAAAGCTGATGACTACTTGATAGTTCAGTGTGCCATGCTTTACGGCTTAGAATCGGGACTTCAAAGATGTTTTGAACATCATGGAGCATATGAGATGTTCTAGGAGTTGAAGTTAATATGTCAAGCAAATGCCGGAATTGAGAGATATGAAGTCTCCAATAAGTTCTATAGCTGCAAGTTGGAGGAGAATAGTTCTGTCAGTGAACATATACTTAGAATGTCTGGGTACCACAACTAATTGACTCAACTGGGAGTTAATCTTGCTGATGATAGTGTCATTGACAGAGTTCTTTAGTCAGTGCCACCATGCTACAAAAGCTTCATGATGAAATATAATATGAAAGGGATGGATAAGATAATTCCCGAGCTCTTCGTGATGCTAAAAGCTGTGGAGGTAGAAATCAAGAAGGAGCATCAAGTGTTGATGGTTAACAAGACCACTAGTTTCAATAAAAAGGGCAAAGGGAAGAAGGGGAACTTCAAGAAGAATTGCAAGAAAGTTGCTGCTCTAGTGAAGAAGCCAAAGTCTGGACCTAAGCCTGAGACTGAGTGCCTCTACTACAAAGGGACTGGTCACTGGAAGTGGAACTGCCCCAAGTATTTGGCGGATAAGAAGGATGGCAAAGTGAAAGGTATATTTGATATACATGTTATTGATGTGTACCTTACTAATGCTTGCAGTAGTGCCTGGGTATTTGATACTGGTTCCGTTGCTAATATTTGCAACTCCAAACAGGGGATACAGATTAAGCTAAGATTGGCTAAGGACGAGGTGACGATGCGCTTGGAAATGGTTCCAAAGTCGTTGTGATTGCGGTCGGCACACTACCTCTACATCTACCTTCAGGATTAGTATTAGACCCGAGTAATTATTATTCGGTGCCAGAGTTAAGCATGAACATTAAGACGGTTATTCATTTAATTCAGAGAATAATGGTTGTTCTATTTATATGAGTAATATCTTTTATGGTCATGCACCCTTGATGAGTGGTCTATTTTTGTTGAATCTCGATAGTAGTGATACACATATTCATAGTATTGAGTCCAAAAGATATAAGTGTAATAATGATAGTGCAACTTATTTGTGGCACTACCATTTAGGTCATATTGGTGTAAAGCGCATGAAGAAACTCCATGCTGGCGGGCTTTTGGAATCACTTGATTATGAATCACTTGATGCTTGCGAACCATGCCTCATGGGAAAGATGACTAAGACTCTATTCTCCGGAACAATTAAATGAGAAACAGACTTATTGGAAATAATACATACTGATGTATGCGGTCCGATGAGTGTTGATGCTCGTGGCGGGTATCGTTATTTTCTGATCTTCACAGATGATTTGAGCAGATATGGGTATATCTACTTGATGAAACATAAGTCTGAAACATTTGAAAAGTTCAAAGAATTTCAGAGTGAAGTGAAAATCATCGTAACAAGAAAAATAAGTTTCTACGATCTGATCGTGGAGGTGAATATTTGAGTGATGAGTTTGGTCTTCATCTGAAACAATACGAAATAGTTTCGCAACTCACGCCACCTGGAACACCACAGCGTAATGGTGTGTCTGAATGTCGTAATCGCACTTTATTAGATATGGTGCGATCTATGATGTCTCTTACTGATTTACCGCTGTCATTTTGGGGTTATGCTTTAGAGACGGCTGCATTCACGTTAAATAGGGCACCATCGAAATCTGTTGAGACGACACCATATGAACTGTCGTTTGGCAAGAAACCCAAGTTGTTGTTTCTTAAAGTTTGGGGCTGCGATGCTTATTTGCAAAAGCTTCAACCTGATAATCTTGAACCCAAATTGGAGAAAGGTGTCTTCATAGGATACCCAAAGGAAACCGTTGGGTACACTCTAGAATGGGTCCTTTCTAGAGTAGTTTCTCTCGAAAGAAGTGAGTGGGAGGAAAGTAGAACTTGATGACGTAATTGTACCTGCTCCCTTATTGGAAAGTAGTTCATCACAGAAATCAGTTCTAGTGATTCCTACACCAATTAGTGAGGAAGCTAATGATGATGATCATGAAACTTCTGATCAAGTTACTACCGAACCTCGTAGGTCAACCAGAGTAAGATCCGCACGAGAGTGGTATGGTAATCCTATTCTGGAGGTCATGTTACTTGACCATGACGAACCTATGAACTATGAGGAAGTGATGATGAGCCGAGATTCCGCAAAATGGCTTGAGGCCATGAAACCTGAGATGGGATCCATGTATGAGAACAAAGTGTGTACTTTGGTTGACTTGCCCGATGATCGGCAAGCCATAGAGATTAAATGGATCTTCAAGAAGAAGACTGACTCTGACGGTAATGTTACTGTCTACAAAGCTCGACTTGTTGCGAAAGGTTTTCGGTAAGTTCAAGGAGTTGACTACGATGAGACCTTCTCACTGATATGTCCATTTTGCATCATGCTTTTATATCGATATTTATTGCGTTATTGGCTGTTATTACACATTATGTCACAATACTTATGCCTATTCTCTCTTATTTTTCAAGGTTTACATAAAGAGGGAGAATGCTGGTAGCTGGGATTCTGGGCTGGAAAAGGAGCAAATATTAGAGACCTATTCTGCATAGCTCCAAAAGCCCTAAAACTTCACGGATGACGTTTTCAGAATATATAAAAATACTCAGTGGAAGAAGTTCACCAGGGTGGCCACACCCTGCCCACGAGGGTGGGGGGCGCATCCTACCCCCCTGGGCGCGCCCCCTACCTCGTGGGCCCCTGTGATGCCCGGGTAATTAAGCTACAGTAATCCCCGCTAATGATGCCACGTCACCTTGGTTACTGTGGTTAAACTCGCGTTAGTTCGGAACCTAGTTCGAATTTCAAATTCAAAATCGAGCAAACAATAAAAGTTTTCAAATATTAAAATTTAAATGTTCGGAGTGAACCAAATAATACATAGGTAATTATGGTGGAGAAACCAAACTTTGATAAAATGTTTAAAGGCCCTAAAACAATTAAAACAATAGTGAAAACAATTAAACAAATGCCTATTGAATTTATAAAATGCTAACACTATTTTATTATGGGTTAAGAATTAATCTCGTAGTAGTTTATTGGTAAATACAAATTAGGCACTAGTGGTAATTTTATAAAACTGAAAATAAAAGAAACTACAAATAAAAAGAGACAAGAAAATATAAAAAAAAGGAAAACAGAAAACAGGACACCCCCCCCACTGGGCCAAGTGGCCCAGCTGGCCTCAGCCTCCCGAACGGGCTGGCCCACCCCACGGCCCAGCCGGCCCCCCCACACACTCACTTAACCCCCCACCCGACCGAAACCCTAATCCCCCCACTCGCCCCACTCCCTCCCTGATTCCCCTGGATCGGGATCGATCCCCACCTCTCCCCTCGCCTCCCTCACGCTTCCCCACGATCCAACCTGGATCGGGGCCGACTGCGCCGCCCGTCGCCGCACTGACCCCGCCGCCACCTAGCGCCGTCGCTGGTGCCCGCCCCCTCATCCCTCCACCCCGCATGGATCCGGTCGGGGCAGCCGACGCCCCCGACACCCCGCACCTTGCCGCTCGCCTACGTCGGACCACCCCGTCGCCGACCGTCGCCGCCGCCTCGTCCTCCTCCTCGCCGGTCCTCCCAGACCGCCGTCACGCCCGCTGCTACTGCCCTACAGTCCCCCCGTGAGCTCCCTCCTCTCCCTTCTCCGTCACCGGCGCCGTATCCCCCCGTTACGCCGTTGCCGCCCCGCCATGGGCCGCACGCGTCGGCCGCGCCCTGGGCACGCGCGACACCAACCGCGCCGGACCGTCCCGCCCCCGTCTCCTCCTTTCCCCGCGCTCGTCGCGCTCACCGTGGCCCTCGCGCCAGTGGCCGCGCCCTCTCCCCCCAGGTCGCCTCGCCTCCAACCCCGGCCTCCTCTCCCTCCGGCGACGCTGGCGCCGTGGTCCCCCGCCTCGGCCAGCGCCCCTGCGCCCATCCCTGCCGTCGCCCGCTCCCACTCCGGTCGGCGCCCCATGGCCCCGTGCCTCGGTGCGCCTCGTCTCCGCCCTTCCCTCCTCCCGCGGCCGCGCCACCGCGCCCGCCCACGCGCCACTGGCCGCGTCGGCGCCACCCCTCGCCTCCGCCCGCCGTGGCCCCGGTTGGCCGCGCCGGCGTGCCGCGCCGTTGGTGCCCCGGCGGACTCGTCCCGCCCTGCGGGCGAGTGCTCGTTCGGGTGGCGCCCGTAACCGCACGCCCGCATAGTCTCCTTTGGCCCACTGACAAAGGGGCCCCACCCCAGAACGTTTAAAAAGGGATTTAAAAAAAATAAAAAAAATATAAATGTATTAAATAAATAAATAAATAATAATTAAAATAATTAGAATATTAATTAATTAATTAATTAATTAAGTAATTAAGTTAATTAATCCTGATTAGATTAACCTAATCACTAATTAAATTAACTAATCTGTAATTAAACTAAACAGAGAATGACAGGTGGGTCCCACTGGACCCACACGTCAGGTTGACCAGGTCAATGGTCAACGTTGACTGCTGACATCACCCTGATGTCATGCGGACGTCAGCATTTACTATTCTGGATAATGTTGGATTAGATAATTAATTAAATTCCAGAAATTAATAAAATCTTTAAAAAAATCATATCTTTTAATCCGTAACTCGGATTAAAATATTTTCAACATGAAAGTTGCTCAGAACGACGAGACGAATCCGGATATGCAGTCCGTTCGTCCGCCACACACCCCTAACCTATCGAACCCGCAACTTTCCCCCTTCGGCTCCTCTGCCCGAAAACACGAAACACCGGGGATATTTTCCCGGATGTTTCCCCCCTTAACTGGCATCACCTCATACCACGTCAGGTCATGCCTAGCATCGTTACTTGTCATGTCATGCATCGATATGCATCTGTTTACATGGTATTCATTGTTTCTTCCCCCTCTTCTCTCCGGTAGACTACAAGACCGACACTGCTGCTGCCCAGTTCGACTACGGGGTTGACGACCTCTCTCTCTTGCCAGAGCAACCAGGCAAACCCCCCCTTGATCACCAGATATCGCCTATTGTACTCTATACTGCTTGCATTAGAGTAGTGTAGCATGTTACTGCTTTCTGTTATACCTATCCTGATGCATAGCCTGTCCTTGATACTACTGTTGTTACCTTTACCTGCAATCCTATATGCTTAGTATAGGATGCTAGTATATTCATCTGTGGCCCTACATTCTTGTCCGTCAGCCGTGCTATACTATCGGGCCGTGATCACTCGGGAGGTGATCATGGGTATATACTATATACTTTATACATGATACATGTGGAGACTAAAGTCGGGTCGGCTGGTGGAGCACCCGCGAGTGGATCTTTGTGCGGAGCGACAGGGCAGGTTGAGACCGCCTAGGAGAGAGGTGGGCCTGGCCCTGTTCGGCGTTCGCGGATACTTAACATGCTTAACGAGATCTTGGTATTTGATCTGAGTTGGCTACGAGCCTATACGCACTAACCAACTACGTGGGAAAGATATGGGCACTCGGCGTCGTGGTATCAGCCGAGGCACTTCGTGACGCCAGCGACTGAGTGGCGCGCGCCGGATTGGAACGTAAGCCTGCTCTTGTATTAAGGGGGCTAGTTCTGCTTTCGGCCGCGTACACAACATGCAGGTGTGCTATGGGCGATGGGCCCAGACCCCTGTGCGCTTAGGTTTAGACCGGCGTGCTGGCCTCTCTGTTGAGCCTAGGTGGGGCTGCGACGTGTTGATCTTTCGCGGCCGGGCATGAACCGGGAAAGTGTGTCCGGCCAAATGGGATCAAGCTGTTGGGTAAGTTGGTGCACCCCTGTAGGGAAGTTAATCTATTCGAATAGCCGTGATCTTCGGTAACAGGACGACTTGGAGTTGTACCTTGACCTTATGACAACTAGAATCGGATACTTAATAAAACACACCCTTCCAAGTTCCACAGACAACCCGCTGATCGCTTTTCCATTGGGCGACAAGGGGAGGATCGCCGGGTAGGATTATGCTGGAGATGCGACTGGAGATGCTACTTGGAGATACGACTGGAGATGCTACTTGGAGATGCTACTTGGAGATGCTACTTGGAGATGCTACTTGGAGATGCTACTTGGAGATGCTACTTGGAGGACTTCAATCTACTCTCTTCTACTAGCTGCAAGACGGAGGCTGCCAGAAGCGTAGTCTTCGACAGGATTAGCTATCCCCCTTTTATTCTGGCATTCTGCAGTTCAGTCCATCGATATGGCCCTTTACACATATACCCATGCATATGTAGTGTAGCTCCTTGCTTGCGAGTACTTTGGATGAGTACTCACGGTTGCTTTTCTCCCTCTTTTCCCCTTTCCCTTCTACCTGGTTGTCGCAACCAGATGCTAGAGCCCTGGAGCCAGACGCCACCGTCGACGATGACTCCTACTACACCGGAGGTGCCTACTACTACGTGCTGCCCGCTGACGACGACCAGGAGTAGTTTAGGAGGATCCCAGGCAGGAGGCCTGCGCCTCTTTCGATCTGTGTCCCAGTTTGTGTTAGCCATCTATGGCTACTTGTTTAACTTATGTCTGTTCTCAGATATTGTTGCTTCAGCTGACTCGTCTATGATCGAGCACTTGTATTCGAGCCCTCGAAGCCCCTGGCTTGTATTATGATGCTTGTATGACTTATTTATGTTTTAGAGTTGTGTTGTGATATCTTACCGTGAGTCCCTGATCTTGATCGTACACATTTGCATGCATGATTAGTGTACGATTGAATCGGGGGCGTCACAGCCCCCTGGTGGCCCTCCGGTGGCCATCTTCTGCTATATGAAGTCTTTCGATGGGAAAAAAATCAGAAGCCATCTTGTCGGACGAAACTCCGCCGCCACGAGGCGGAACCTTGGCAGAACCAATCTAGGGCTCTAGCGGAGCTGTTTTGCTGGGGAAACTTCCCTCCGGGGGGGGGGAAATCATCGCCATCGTCATCACTAACGCTCCTTTCATCGGGAGAGGGCAATCTCCATCAACATCTTCATCAGCACCATGTCCTCTCAAAACCCTAGTTCATCTCTTGTATCCAATTCTTGTCTCCAAGTCCGGGATCGGTGCTAGTAGGTTGCTAGTAGTGTTAATTACTCCTTGTAGTTGATGCTAGTTGGTTTATTTGGTGGAAGATCATATGTTCAGATCATATATGCATATTAATACCCCTCTGATTATGAACATGTTTATGCTTTGTGAGTAGTTACATTTGTTCCTGAGGACATGGGAGAAGTCTTGCTATTAGTAGTCATGTGAATTTGGTATTCGTTTGATATCTTGATGAGATGTATGTTGTCTCTCCTCTAGTGGTGTTATGTGAACGTCGACTACATGACACTTCACCATTGTATGGGCCTACAGGAAGGCATTGGGGAGTAATAAGTAGATGGTGAGTTTCTAGAGTGACAGAAGCTTAAACCCTAGTTTATGCGTTGCTTCGCTAGGGGCTGATTTGGATCCATATGTTCCATGCTATGGTTAGGTTTACCTTAATACTTTTGTTGTAGTTGTGGATGCTTGCAATAGAGGTTAATCATAAGTGGGATGCTTGTCCAAGTAAGGACAGTACCCAAGCACCGGTCCACCCACATATCATATTATCAAAGTACCGACCGCGAATCATATGAGCGTGATGAAAACTAGCTTGACGATATTCCCATGTGTCCTCGGGAGCGCTTTCCTCTATATAAGAGTTTGTCCAGGCTTGTCCTTTGCTACAAAAAGGATTGGGCCACCTCTCTGCACTTTATTTACTTTTGTTACTTGTTTCTCGTTACAAATTATCTGATCACAAAACTATCTGTTACCTCTTATTTCAGTACTTGCAGACAATACCTTGCTGGAAACTGCTTATCATTTCCTTCTACTCCTCGTTGGGTTCGACACTCTTACTTATCGAAAGGACTACAATAGATCCCCTGTACTTGTTGGTCATCAAGACTCTTTTCTGGTGCCGTTGTCGGGGAGTGAAGCGTGTTTGGTAGGTGGAATTTGGTAAGGAAAATTTTATATAGTATGCTGAAATTTACTGTCACTTGTTAGTATGGAAAGTAATCCTCTGAGGGGCTTGTTCGGGGTATCTTCACCCCGACCAGTAGAGCAGAGAGTTGCTCCTCAACCTACTGAACCTACTGAAAATGAAAATGTCTGCTTTGAAATTCCTTCAGGTATGATAGAAAAGCTGCTAGCTAATCCTTTTGTAGGAGATGGAACAAAGCATCCTGATGAGCACTTAATATATGTGGATGAAGTTTGTGGATTATTTAAGCTTGCAGGTGTACCTGGAGATGTTGTTAAGAAGAAGGTCTTCCCTTTATCTTTGAAGGGGGATGCGTTGACATGGTATAGGCTATGTGATGATATGGGGTCTTGGAATTACAAACGTTTCAAATTGGAATTTCATCAGAAGGAGAAAGCATCGCTCAAGCTTGGGGGATGCTTAAATCAATGTTATATTCATGCCCCAATCATGAGCTCTCAAGAGAAATGATTATTCAAAATTTATATGCTCGGCTTTCTGATAACAATCGCACCATGCTCGATACTTCTTGTGCTCGCTCTTTTATGATGAAGACTATTGAATTCAAATGGGATTTATTGGAAAGAATTAAATGCAACTTTGAAGATTGGGACCTCAACGAAGGTAAGGAGTCAGGTACGACATCTAAGTTTGATTATGTTAAATCTTTTATGGATACCAATGTTTTCCGTAAAGATAGCACTAAATATGGACTTGACTCTGAGATAGTAGCTTCTTTCTGTGAATCTTTTGCTACTTATGTTGATCTCCCCAAGGAGAAGTGGTTTAAATATCATCCTCCCATAGAAGTAAAAGTAGCTACACCTATTAAAGTTGAAGAAAAGATTGTCACTTATAATGATCCTATTGTCCCTACTACTTATGTTGAGAAACCACCTTTCCCTGTTAGGATAAAGGATCATGCTAAAGCTTCAACAATGGTTCATAAAAAGCAATATTGAAACATATACACCTCCTAAGCAAGATAAAGTTGAACCTAATATTGCTATTGTTAAAGATCTGTTGTCTAATAATATTGATGGGCATGTTATTCATTTCTGTGATGAAACTGCTAGAATTGCTAAACCTTGTGCTAAAGATAAACCTAGACCTGTGGTAGGCATGCCTGTTATTTCTGTTAAAATAGGAGATAATTGTTATCATGGCTTATGTGATATGGGTTCCAGTGCTAGTGCAATACCTATTAGCCTTTATAGAGAAATTATGCATGATATTGCACCTGTTGAGTTAGAAGATATTGGTGTCACAATTAAAGTTGCCAATAGAGTTACTATTTCACCAATGGGAATTGTTAGAGATGTTGAAGTCTTGTGTGGGAAAACTAAATATCCTGCTGATTTTCTTGTTCTTGGTTCCCCAAAAGATAGCTTTTGTCCCATTATATTTGGTAGACCCTTCTTGAACATTGTTAATGCTACCATATATTGCAAAAGGGATGTTGTTACTATCGGTTTAGATGATATGACTCATGAACTGAATTTCTCTAAATTTAGTAGACAACACCGTGAAGAAGAATTGCCTAGTAAGGATGAAATTATTGGTCTTGCTTCTATTGCCATACCTCCTAGTGATCCCTTAGAACATTATTTGCTAGACCATGAGAATGAAATGTTTATGAATGAAAGAAGGGAAATAGATGAAGTATTCTTTAAACAGGAACCTATTCTGAAAAAAAATTACCTGTTGAAATCTTAGGGGATCCTCCTCCACCCAAGGGTGATCCCGTGTTTGAGCTTAAACCGTTGCCTGATACTCTCAAATATGCTTATCTTGATGAGAAAAAGATATATCATGTTATTATTAGCGCTAACCTTTCAAAGCATGAAGAAGAGAGATTATTGAAAACTCTGAAGAAGCACCGTGCTACTATTGGGTATACCATTGATGATCTTAAGGGCATTAGTCCCACTCTATGTCAACATAAAATAAATTTGGAAGAAGATGCTAAACCAGTTCATGATCATCAACGACGGCTGAATCCTAAAATGAAAGAAGTGGTAAGAAAAGAAATACTAAAGCTCCTTGAGGCAGGTATAATCTATCTCATTGCTGATAGTCAGTGGGTAAGTCCTGTCCATTGTGTCCCTAAGAAGGGAGGTATTACTGTTGTTCCTAATGATAAAGATGAATTGATTCCTCAAAGAATTATTACAGGTTATAGGATGGTAATTGATTTCCGCAAATTAAATAAGGCCACTAAATAGGATCATTACCCCTTACCTTTTATCGATCAAATGCTAGAAAGATTATCCAAACATACACATTTTTGCTTTCTAGATGGCTATTCTAGTTTTTCTCAAATACTTGTGTCAGCCAAAGATTAATCAAAGACTACATTTACTTGCCCTTTTGGTACTTTTGCTTATAGACATATGCCTTTTGGTTTATGTAATGCACCTGCTACCTTTCGAAGATGCATGATGGCTATATTCTCTAACTTTTGTGAAAAGATTTTTGAGGTTTTCATGGACGATTTCTCTGTCTATGGATATTCTTTTGATGACTGCTTAAGAAACCTTGATCGAGTTTTGCAGAGATGTGAAGAAACTAATCTTGTCTTCAATTGGGGAAAGTGCCACTTTATGGTTAATGAAGGTATTGTCTTGGGGCATAAAGTTTCTGAAAGAGGTATCGAAGTTGATAAAGCCAAGGTTGATGCTATTGAAAAGATACCATGCCCCAAGGACATTAAAGGTATAAGAAGTTTTCTTGGTCACGCCGGATTTTATAGGAGGTTCATTAAGGACTTCTCAAAAATCTCTCGTCCTCTAACTAATCTATTACAAAAAGACATACCATTTGTCTTTGATGATGATTGTGTAGAAGCATTTGAAATACTTAAGAAAGCATTAATCTCTGCACCTATTGTTCAGCCACCTGATTGAAATTTACACTTGGAAATTATGTGTGATGCTAGTGATTATGCTGTTCTAGGGCAAAGAGTTGATAAGAAATTAAATGTAATTCAATATGCTAGCAAAACTCTAGACAATGCTCAAAGAAATTATGCTACTACTGAAAAAGAATTCTTAGCAGTTGTATTTGCTTGTGATAAGTTCAGACCTTATATTGTTGATTCTAAAGTAACTATTCACACTGATCATGCTACTATTAAATATCTTATGAAAAGAAAGATGCTAAACCTAGACTTATTAGATGGGTTCTCTCGCTACAAGAATTTGACTTATATATTGTTGATAGAAAGGGAGCTGAGAACCCCGTTGTAGACAACTTGTCTAGGTTAGAAAATGTGCTTGATGACCCACTACCTATTGATGATAGCTTTCCTGATGAGCAATTAAATGTCATAAATACTTCTCATACTACTCCATATTATGCTGATTATGCTAATTACATTGTTGCTAAATTCATACCACCTAGTTTCACATACCAGCAAAAGAAAAAATTCTTCTATTATTTGAGGCATTACTTTTGGGATGACCCTCACCTTTATAAAGAAGGAGTAGATGGTTTTATTAGACGTTGTGTACCTGAGCATGAACAGGAACAGATCCTACGCAAGTGTCACTAGGAAGCTTATGGAGGACACCATGCTGGAGATAGAACTGCACATAAGGTATTGCAATCTGGTTTTTATTGGCCTACTCTCTTCAAGGATGCCCGTAAGTTTGTATTATCTTGTGATGAATGTCAAAGAATTGGTAATGTTAGTAGACGTCAGGAAATTCCTATGAATTATTCACTTGTTATTGAACCATTTGATGTTTGGGGATTTGACTATATGGGGCCTTTTCCTTCCCCTAATGGATATACACATATTTTAGTTCCTATTGATTACGTTACTAAGTGGGTGGAAACTATTCCAACTAGTAGTGCTGATCATAACACCTCTATTAAGATGCTTACAGAAGTTATTTTTCCAAGATTTGGAGTCCCTAGATATTTAATGACTAATGGTGGTTCACATTTTATTCATGGTGCTTTCCGTAAAATGCTTGCTAAATATTATGTTAATCATAGAATTGCATCTCCTTATCACCCTCAGTCTAGTGGTCAAGTAAAATTGAGTAATAGAGAGCTCAAATTAATTTTGCAAAAGACTGTTAATAGATCTAGAAAGAATTGGTCTAAGAAACTTGATGATGCATTATGGGCCTATAGAACTGCATATAAAAATCCTATGGGTATGTCTCTGTATAAAATGGTTTATGGAAAAGCATGTCATTTACCTCTCGAACTAGAACACAAGGCATATTGGGCTATTAAAGAACTCAATTATGATTTTAAACTTGCCGGTGAGAAGAGGTTATTTGATATTAGCTCACTCGATGAATGGAGAACCCAAGCCTACGAAAATGTCAAGTTGTTTAACGAAAAAGTTAAAAGATGGCATGATGAAAGGATACAAAAGCGTGAGTTTAATGTAGGTGATTATGTATTGCTATACAACTCTCATTTAAGATTTTTTGCAGGAAAACTTCTCTCTAAATGGGAAGCTCCTTACGTTATCGAGGAGGTCTATTGTTCCAGTGCCATAAAAATCAACAACTTCGAAGGCACAAATCCGAAGGTGGTGAACGGTTAAAGAATCAAACATTATATCACAGGTAATCCCATAAATGTTGAAACCAATGGTATTGAAATCGTAACCCCGGAGGAATACATAAGGGACACTTTCCGGAACGTTTCAGACTCCGAAAAGGAATAGTTATGTGGTATGGTAAGTAAACCGACTCCAAAATAGTTTTTAAGCCAATATTTCTCCGTTTTGGAATATTTAGAAAAATAGAAAAATAAGTAGTAGTCCGGGAAGGACACGAGGGCTCCACGAGGGTGAAGGGCGCGCCCTACCCCTTGGGCGTGCCCCCTACCTCGTGGGCACCTCGTGTGCTCTCTGGACTTTGTTTTCTTACACGACACATATTTTGGTTGGTAAAAATTCATTATATAATCTCCCGGAGGTTTTGACTCCCGTATCACGCAATTACCCTCTGTTTGTGTTCCGAGCTATTGCTACTGCAGATTAGAGCAGGATGTCTTCGCAAGAGTCAGTTGGCGAGAGCTGGGTGTCTCATCTGGCACCGAGATCAATGACAAACAACAATGTTGACCTCTTTGGGCCAGCAATGGAGGAAGAGATGAAGGCCGAATTGAAGAGGATAGATGCCATGGAGGAGGATCAAGAAGTCACTTCCCGCTTCCGAGCTGGATTCACAATGGGAGAACAACAGAGCTCGGCTATTCCAAACTTGGTTATCCCTTCCAATGTTAGATTTCTTTCTTATGAGAATATGAAAAAGAGTGTCACTAGTTCTCCCGCAGCTATGCAGCACCAGTGGGTGCAGGGAGCTTTGGCTGTTACAGGAAATCTCCGGAAGGAAATAATGGACCTCAAGCAGCAAGTTAATAAGCTCGAGGAGGAGAATCATATCCTGAGGAGCATCATCGCCAAGAACATCACATCACCACCCCCGAAAAGATAGACATATTCACATGGGTATGGGCACTCCCCTTGGCAACTGCCAAGCTTGGGGGAGTGCCCCGGTATCGTATCACCATCACTTTTACCTTTACCGTTTTTCTTAGTTCGATCCTTTTGGTAATATCTTGATCTAGTAGAATAAAAGTTTTTTTTAGTATGATCTAGTTGTGAGTTTTGCTTTATAATCCTTATATGTAATCAAGTCCGTGAGCTATATATAATAAAGATTAGTGTTGAGTCAAGGGCTTGATTATTTTGCCATGATCCTAAGGGAATAAAAGAAAAGAGAAAGGAATAAAAAGAAACAAAGAGATCATATGGATCTCATGGAGAGTAATGAGCTCACATAGAAAAAGTATGTTGAATAAAAGTTGTTGAGAGTTGACAAACATAGTTTTGGTCATCGTTGTAATTAATAGGAAGTAATAAAGAAAGAGAGGTCTTCACATATAGATATACTATCTTGGACATATTTTATGATTGTGATCACTCATTAAAATATGACATGCTAAAGAGTTGATGTTGGACAAGGAAGACAACGTAATGGGTTATGTTTTCTTACATCTGAGATAAATTATATTGTCATGGATCGTCTAACATGGTTTAGCTTGCCTTTCCCCCTCATGCTAGCCAAAATTCATTGCACCAAGTAGAGATACTACTTGTGCTTCCAAATACCCTTAAACCAGTTTTGCCATGAGAGTCCACTATACCTACCTATGGATTGAGTAAGATCCTCCAAGTAAGTTGTCATCGGTGCAAGCAATAAAAATTGCTCTCTAAATATGTATGACTTATTAGTGTGGGAGAAATAAGCTTTATACGATCGTGTGATATGGAAGAAACAGAAGCGACAGACTGCATAATAAAGGTCCATATTACAAGTGGCAATATAAAGTGACGTTCTTTCGCATTAAGTTTTTGTGCATCCAACTATAAAATCGCATGACAACCTCTGCTTCCCTCTGCGAAGGGCCTATCTTTTACTTTTATCTCCTACCCTGCATAAGAGTCATGGTGATCTTCACCTTTCCTTTTTACATTTTATCCTTTGGCAAGCACAGTATGTTCGAAAGATCCTGGTATATAAGGCTAATTGGATGTGAGTTTTCATGAACTATTATTGTTGAAATTACCCTTGAGGTAAAACGTTGGGAGGCAAAACTATAAGCCCCTATCTTTCTCTGTGTCCGATCAAAACTCCATACCTATAAGTATTGCGTGAGTGTCAGCAATTGTGAAAGACTATATGATAGTTGAGTATATGGACTTGCTGAAAAGCTCTTATATGTTGACTCTTTCCTATGTTATGATAAATTGCAATTGCTCCAATGACTGAGATTATAGTTTGTTAGTTGTCAATGAAGTTTATGATTCATACTTGAAATTGTGATTGAAATTATTACTCTAGCATGAGAAATTATATGACAAGAATTATATAAGTTGTTGTTCTAAGAATGATCATGATTCCCTCATGTTCGTATTTTATTTTTATCGACACCTCTATCTCTAAACATGTGGACATATTTTTTCGATTTCGGCTTTCGTTTGAGGACAAGCGAGGTCTAAGCTTGGGGGAGTTGATACGTCCATTTTGCATCATGCTATTATATCAATATTTACTGCATTATTGGCTATTATTACACATTATGTCACAATACTTATGCCTATTCTCTCTTATTTTACAAGGTTTACATAAAGAGGGAGAATGCCGGCAGCTGGGATTCTGGGTTGGAAAAGGAGCAAATATTAGAGACCTATTCTGCACAGCTCCAAAAGTCCTGAAACTTCACGGAAGACGTTTTCAGACGATATAAAAAATACTCAGTGTAAGAAGTTCACAAGGGGGCCACACCCAGCCCACGAGGGTGGGGATCGCGCCGTACCCCCCTAGGCGCGCCCCTACCTCGTGGGCCCCCTGGTGGCCCTCCGGTGGTCATATTCTGCTATATGAATTCTTTCGATGGGAAAAATCAGAAGCCATCTTCTCGGACGAAACTCCACCACCATGAGGAGGAACCAATCTAGGGCTCTGGCGGAGCTGTTCTGCCGGGGAAACTTCCCTCCGGGAGGGGGAAATCATCGCCATCGTCATCACCAACGCTCCTCTCATTGGGAGAGGGCAATCTCCATCAACATCTTCATCAGCACCATCTCCTCTCAAAACCCTAGTTCATCTCTTGTATCCAATTCTTGTCTCCATGTTCGGGATTGGTGCTAGTAGGTTGCTTGTAGTGTTAATTACTCCTTGTAGTTGATGCTAGTTGGTTTATTTGGTGGAAGATCATATGTTCAGATCCTATATGCATATTAATACCCCTCTGGTTATGAACATGTTTATACTTTGTGAATAGTTATGTTTGTTCCTGAGGACATGGGAGAAGTCTTGCTATTAGTAGTCATGTGAATTTGGTATTCGTACGATATTTTGATGAGATGTATGTTGTCTCTCCTCTAGTGGTGTTGTGTGAACGTCGACTACATGACAGTTCACCATTGTTTGGGCCTATAAGAAGGCATTGGGGAGTAATAAGTAGATGATGGGTTGCTAGAGTGACAGAAGCTTAAACCCTAGTTTATGTGTTGCTTTGCTAGGGGCTGATTTGGATCCATATGTTTCTTGCTATGGTTAGGTTTACCTTAATACTTTTGTTGTAGTTGCGGATGCTTGCAATAGAGGTTAATCATAAGTGGGATGTTTGTCCAAGTAAGGACAATACCCAAGCACCGGTCCACCCACATATCAGATTATCAAAGTACCGAACACGAATCATATGAGCGTGATGAAAACTAGCTTAACAATATTCCAATGTGTCCTAGAGAGCGCTTTTCTCTATATAAGAGTTTGTCCAGGCTTATCCTTTGCTACAAAAAGGATTGGGCCACCTTGCTGCACTTTATTTACTTTTGTTACTTGTTGCTCGTTACAAATTATCTTATCACAAAACTATCTGTTACCACTTATTTCGGTACTTGCAAAGAATACCCTGCTGGAAACCACTTATCATTTCCTTCTGCTCCTCATTGGGTTCGACACTCTTACTTATCAAAAGGACTACGATAGATCCCCTATACTTGTGGGTCATCACTCACTCGTAGCGATGCTTTGGTCCGTCCGAATCATGTTAGCAATTGCTGCATTTTATGATTATGAATTTGGCAAATGGATGTCAAAACTGCATTCCTTAATGGATATCTTAAAGAAGAATTGTATATGCTGCGACCGGAAGGTTTTGTCGATCCAAAATGTACTAACAAAGTGTGCAAGCTCCAGCGATCCATTTATGGACTTGTGCAAGCATCTCGGAGTTGGAATGTACGCTCTGATAGTGTGATGAAAGCATATGGTTTTATAGAGACTTTTGGAGAAGCCTGTATTTACAAGAAAGTGAGTGGGAGCTCCGTAGCATTTCTGATATTATATGTGGGCGACATATTGTTGATCATAAATGATACTGAATTTCTGAATAGCTTAAAAGAATACTTGAATAAGATTTTTTTAATGAAAGACCTCGGTGAAGCTGCTTATATATTGGGCATCAAGATCTATAGAGATAGATCAAGACGCTTAATTGGACTTTCAAAAAGCACATACCATGATAAAATTTTGAAGAAGTTCAAAATGGATCAAGCAAAGAAAGGATTCTTGCTTGTGTTACAAGGTGTGAAGTTGAGCCAGACTCAATGCCCGACCACTGTAGAAGATAGAGAGAAAATGAAAGTCATTCCCTATGCCTCAGCCATAGGTTCTATCATGTATGCCATGCTGTGTACCAGACCTGATGTGTGCCTTGCGATTAGTTTAACAGGAAGGTAACAAAGTAATCCTGTAGTGGGTCACTGGACAGTGGTCAAGAACATCCTGATACATATTTTATTGAATGGTGGAGCTGTCAGTTAGTGCAGTTCTAAGAAGAGTGTCGTTGCGGGATCTACGTGTGAAGCGGAATACATAGCCGCTTCTGAAGCAGCAAATGAAGGAGTCTGGATGAAGGAGTTCATATCCGATCTAGGTGTAATACCTAGTGCATCGGGTCCACTGAAAATCTTTTGTGACAATACTGGTGCAA
Source organism: Triticum aestivum (assembly GCF_018294505.1). Classification (NCBI taxonomy): domain Eukaryota; kingdom Viridiplantae; phylum Streptophyta; class Magnoliopsida; order Poales; family Poaceae; genus Triticum; species Triticum aestivum. Next base: position 97,728,667 of record NC_057812.1, read on the forward strand.
TTGCCTTGGCAAAGGAATCCAGATTTCACAAGAGAACCAAGCACATCAAGAGACGCCTCAATTCCATCCGCGATCAAGTCAAGGAGGGAGACATAGATATTTTCAAGATACATACGGATCTGAATGTTGCAGACCCGTTGACTAAGCTTCTCTCACGAGCAAAACATGATCAGCACCAAGATGTTGACACACGAACACGTCACGTGTACCCTCGACGCCGGGGGTGATGCACCGCAGCTCACGTCGAAGGAGACCTGACCGACAGCGCGATACGCAAGACAGTCGGCGGGCGCTTTTGCAGACCCGAAACCTGCGCACCCGGGAGAGACCCTGTCAGGGATTGCGGCAGCTATGGGCTGCCCTAGGTCAATTCGCTCGCCCCTAGAGCCTCGGGATTCGCAGCTCTCAAACACGAAGAACAAGGAAGAACAAGATAGAAAAATAGTGGAGAGATAAAACGTAGTTGAAAAAGTAGTATATTGATTTGTTCGATTGTGTGTTGTTCAATCGGCCGTCACCCCCAACATATATAAGAGGCGGCTGGACTTCCCGTACAAGTAAAGGATTCATCTAGGCTTTCCTTACAAGAAAAATTACATCAATTCACGTCCTAGAGTCCTAATTCTATTCCAACTCGGATTCAGTCTGAATCTGGCCCAAACTCTGTCTTCCTTCTTGCGCGGGCCGCCGGGCTTGCATATGATCTCCGATTGAGACGGCCCAAATATCAAACTTGTGCGCCTCGACGATACGAACAACTCTCATGTTGATCATTTTTTCAAATAAGGCAATCTTGAATACTTTTCGAGGTCATCTTTATCTTCCAGTCGGACTCGGTTTTGCAGTAGACTGGATTATCCGAGTCTCCTAGTGAATTCGTAGGCTATATATTATCTCTGATGATGATGACTCCAAAATCAAAATTTACTGTCTTGATGATACGCACAACTTCTGTATTGAACACTTATTCATCCAAGGTCATTTTGATAAACTTTCGAGCACATGTTCAATTTCACTCGGACTTGAGCTCATCCACTCGGATATTAGATACTTTCACTCGGATCGTCCGATTGGACTTTTTCACTCGGAAGACAATCTTTCACTCGGATGACTATATTTCCACTCGGATGACTATATTTCCACTCGGAAGGCACTATCTTATTCACTCGGATGACCTATATTTCCACTCGGAAGGCACTATCTTATTCAATCGGCAAGTTTTCGTCCCGATGGTAATCTTTTCACTCGGAATATTTTCACCTGGACGACAATTTCACTCGGATGATCATATTTTCACTCGGATGACTATATTTCCACTTGGATAATAATAAGTTCATCCGGTCAGCAAACTTTCACTCGACCATAAAATTTCACTCGACCGTAAACTTTCACTCGGATGGTAATCTTTTCACTCGGATTTTCGACTGAAAACATAGCCCGATCTTGATTTGTTTCTCCAGGCCTCATATGATCTTAGATTGAGACGAATTATATATGAAAATCGATCGGCTCGACGAGACGAAACTTTTCCATGTTGAAGGTTTTTCGATTAAAGGCCGCATTGATGGCCGAATTACTCGCGCAACCTATCAGACAAGTGTCTGGCACCTCGTGCCATATTTCCGTTGAGGTTCAGTCTGCAGTATATTGCCTCTAACTTTTGCATATGAACTCGGATTGAGATGATTTATATATCAAAATCGATTGCCTCGACGAGACGAAGAAAATTCCTTAAGAGTGCTCCTTCATCCAGGTCATCTTGAATACGTGATTGGCCAAAAACCACTCGGAACATTGAACTATGCCACTCGGAGTATAGTTTCGGTCCATAAGATAAAGTCGAATGAATATAACCGAAACATCAAAGTGGTTCCACTCGGTGACATGAATATTTTTATGCTGAAAACTCATTCACTCGAGACCATCTTCATTGCAATCTGTATCTTGCCAAAATCAGGTGTCAACACATGCCCCCTGTTTTTCGGCAAAGCTTGCACGCCGAAAAATAATATGCATAGTGTTTGTTCTAAGGACGATATCAACACTCCATCGGCCATTTATTTTTCTCAGGGCGATAATTATGTATCAGCCATGTTTGTGCTAGGGGCGATAATCGTATATCGGCCATTGCCCACTTAGGCTTCCTGCCACACACCCGGGTGGTACTTCTTCAAATATTTGCCATTGAGAGCTCGGGGTAACAATGCCCCTTGTATTGATTCCACCAAATATGAATTTCCAGGAACAACTCTTGTAATTCTAAAAGGACCTTCCCAACTTGGAGACCACTTCCCGAATTTTCTATCTCTTGAACCAATCGGCAGAATCACTTTCCAAACGAGCTCACCAACTTGAAAATTCTTCAACTTGACTTTCTTATTGTAAGCCCTTGCCACCCTCAACTTATCTCTCTCTATGGCATTCAAAGTAGCCAAACGTTTATCAGCAACCTCATCAATGTTGTCCATCATCAAGTTATAGAAGTCTATTGCCGATAAATCATTTTGTTTGGCTATTCTCAAAGCATTCAAATTTACTTCCACCGGTAAAACAGCCTCCTGACCATATACTAGCTCATATGGAGTCACTTTCGTAGCACCATGCCTTGAGATTCTATGTGCCCATAATGCCTCAGACAACAAGTCATGCCATCTCCTTGGATTATCCTCAATCTTCTTCTTGATGAGCTTGATTAAATTTTATTGCTAGACTCAGCTTGTCCATTAGCTTGGGCATAATATGGAGAGGAATTGAGCAACTTTATGTTATAAGATTCGGCAAACTCTCTGACTTGGTGTGACATGAAAGATGAACCTTGATCTGTAGTTAACGTTTGAGGAATACCGAATCTATGAATAATGTGCTCGGTTATGAATTGAATTACCTCCGTATGCGTCATGTTCTTGAGAGGTACTGCTTCAGACCATTTAGTGAAATAATCAGTTGCCACCAATACGAACCGATGCCCTTTTGAGGAAGATGGATGGATTTGTCCAATGAAATCTAAACCCCAACCTCTGAAAGGCCACGGTTTGATAATAGGATGTAACATAGCAGCAGGAGCCAATTGAATATCACCAAACTTTTGACAAGCTTCACACCCCTTATAATATCAGAAGCAATCATTAATCATAGTCGGCCAATAAAACCCAGCACGTCGCAATAACCATTTCATCTTGGGAGCCGACTGGTGAGTGCCACAAATACCTTCATGTACTTCTCCCATACCAACTCTTGCCTGGTCCTCGTCCAAACACTTTAGAAGAACATCATCGACGGTTCAGCGATAAAGCCCATCATCTCTCATTGTATACTGGAAAGCCATACGCCGAACAGCCCTGTCCACCCTTTCACTCGGATTGCACAAGTAATCAACAATGGGCTTCCTCCAGTCGAGATTGTCACCTGCACTAGATTTTTTGTTAATGACCGAATCAGTGGGTTCTGGTTCGGCCTATTCTATACTGGTAAGACAAAACATCGAACTTTGAGAAATATGAAACATGCCATGATCAACATGGTATCCAGATGCTTGCTGTGCCAACTCATTTGCTCTCCAGTTGTCATGTTAGATATATGAGCAATGCTAAAGCAATCCAAAGTAGAAATTATATCTAGACATTTATCAAGATAAACATTAAGTAATTCGTTTAAACACTGAAAGACTTTGGATATTTGCTGCACCACTAGTAACGAATCACCATAAGCCTCAATATATGTAACACCTATACCAAGTAACATCTCTAGGCCAAATAATAATACTTCATATTCGGCTTGATTGTTTGTACAAAAATATTCTAAGCGGCATGAGGCTTCAAAAATAGCACCATGAGGAGATATGTAAACAATACCAACACCTTGGCCATTGGTACAAACTGAACCATCAAAATATAATCTCCATGGTACTATTGAGACAAAGTTTATATCAACATCATGCTTGTCATCAATCCGATGTTCAACAATAAAATTAGCAACGATTTGGCCTTTCATGGATTTTAGAGATTCATAGGCTAAATCATATTCAATCAAAGCATAAGACCACTTGCCAATTCTACCACTAAGAATTGGTCTATGCAACATGTATTTAATGACATCGGTCTGACAAGCTACTATGCAAGCACTTGGTACTAAATAATGTCTCAATTTTGTGCAAGCATAATATAAACATAGACATAATTTTTCAATAAATGTATACCTTGTCTCTGCGTCCAATAGGCGGCGGCTCAAATAAGTGATGGCATGCTCTTTTCCTTCGGTCTCTTGAGTTAGAACAGCACCAATAACTCCTTCCTCTGCTGCAATGTAATGTCTAAAGGGTTCCCTATGCTTGGGTGCTCTCATCACCGGAGGAGTGCACAAATAATTCTTGATCATATCAAATGCTTCTTGTTGTTTTGCCCCCCAAGTGAAATCATCATCATTCCTTAACCGAAGGATAGGAGTAAATGCATCAACTTTCCCTGATAGATTAGCTATGAACCTTCTCAAATAATTGACCTTGCCAAGGAACTTTTGCATATCTCTCTTGCATGTTGGAGCCTCCACTTTCTGTATAGCCTCTATCTTTTTGGGATCAATCTCTATACCATCTTCATGAATAATGAAACCCAAAAACTTGCCAGCTGACACGCCGAAAGCACACTTCAAAGGATTCATTTTCAGTCCATACTTTTTCATTCTTTCAAAAGCTAAACGCAAATCGGCCAAGTGAGATTCAAAAGCATCCGATTTGACAACAATATCATCAATATAAACTTCAAGTATGACACCGAGTAAATCATGAAAAATCAAATTCATAGCCCTTTGATACGTGGCGCCAGCATTTTTTAATCCGAATGTCATCACTGTCCACTCGAATAAACCAAGGAAACCAGGACATCGGAAAGCCGTTTTGTACATGTCCTCTTCGGCCATAAAAATTTGATTGTATCCGGCATTACCATCTAGAAAGCTAATAACCTTATGTCCAGAAGCATCATTAATAAGCATATCGGCTATTGGCATAGGATACTCATCTTTGGGTGTAGCCCTATTCAAATCTCTGAAATCAATGCACACCCTCAACTTGCCAGATCCTTTCTTCTCTACTGGGACAATGTTAGAAATCCACTCGGCATACCTGCAAGGTCGAATGAAATTAGCTTCAAGCAGTCGACCGATCTCTTCCTTGATCCGGTCATATGTTTTCGGATTAAATTTTCTGGCCGACTGTTTATAAGGTCTAAAACCGGCCTTTATAGGCAACCGATGTTCCACTAGCTCTCGGCTTAACCCTGGCATCTCATGATATTCCCATGCAAAGCAACAAACATATTCTTTCAATAGCTCGATTAACTTAGCCTTACAATCGGCTTTCAAATTTTTGTTTATAAATGTCGGTCGAGTGACTGAACCATCTCCAATATCTACCTCTTCTAACGGATCGGCTGATGTAAAACCTTGTCCAAGTTTATCCATGTCATCCAACTCCTCTATAGACTCATACATATCGTTCTCATTGGACCGATACTTTACAAGACGTTTTTGTAACCACTCGGAATTAGGATCCATTTAAACATATCATACCTTGGAGCCGATTGCATTCACTCGGCTTTAAAGAGACGGGCACAAAACCATTCTTGGTTGCGCTGAGAAAATCAAATTCTGATAAGTCACGTCCCGTCAAGCAAGTAGCATTGGGATGTTGCCAATCCACCGATGCATCGGCCAAAGCAACACAGGCCGAGTTATCCGCGTGAATAACTTCCACTTCATCATCAACCCACTGAATCAAAAACTGGTGCATAGTGGATGGCACGCACTGGTTTGCATGAACCCAATCGCGGCCTAGTATGACGTTGTAGTTACCTTGCACCTCAGCGACAAAGAATGCAGTAGCCAAAGTTTTGCTTCCGACTGTAAGCTCCACATACATCACACCTTTGGCTTCAGTTTTCTCTTTGCCTTCAAATCCATTGAGCACCATATTGGTCTTGATCAATTCTTCATCAGGCAAACCCAATCTCTTGAAGACCGAATAGGGCATAAGATTTACCACAGCACCACCATCAACAAGCATCCGAGTGAGCGGCGACCCATTGATATGACCTCTGAGATATAATGGTTTAAGATGCGTTACTGGTTCTTTTGGCTTCTCGAATATTGCGTTTTTAGGGCCAAAATCCAGCTGAGCCACCTCCCCTTCTTCATCTACAGCACGAAACTCAGCAGGTAAGTAGTACACCATATTGATATCCATACCTTCATGAACCGGCGTAGACTCATAGTCCAACATATCAGCCTCCTCCTCGAGTGCATCCACCGATTCTGAAATTTGTCCGAGTGAAGGATAAGTAAGAAGTGTCGCAGACGATGTCATATCTGTTGCATCGTCCTCCTTTGGTGATGTAGGTATTGCTGTGATAGATGTAGAAGCTGCTGTATCTTGTATTTGTTTAGGCCTCCACACTTGTTTTGGTGGAACCATGGGTCGAGTGTCATTGAACAACTTATCCCTTTGTTTCTCGGCCTCCTGTTCTGCCATCTCTCGACTCCTTAACCTCTGTAGTTTCCTCTTTTGTGTCTTTGTTAGCCCTGGAGGACACCACTTTGGCTGAGTGTATTTAGGATCTCTCGTTTTTACTCGGCTGGTGCTTGCTTCATGGTCATTAGCCGAGTGCTTTGGCGCGATAGCAAGTATCGGCTCAGTCGGATTGCTATGCACAATCGGCTGCTGTATGGCGAATGTTTCGGTGCCCAAGATAAGTGAGTCGACATCCATTTTCTCCTTGCCTTTTCCCGACTCAACTGCTGCAACACTTGGTGATTTAACACGCCATTCTTTTCGACTTTCCAGATGCATGAAATTTCCACTCGGGCGCACCTTTTTACTCTGATGGAATCCACTCGGATGGATATCACTCGGATGGAATTCAGTCGGATGGAATCTACTCGGCCACATTTTTTCACTCGGATAGCTTCCACCTGGGTGCATTCTTACACTCGGATAATTTCCATCCGGTCGCATGTTTTGACCAGCCGACCGATAGTTACCGATGTTCAGTCGGCCTCTATATGAATAGTCAAGTCGATCCCAAACAGATTGCGTATGCTCTTCTGGAAACGGCACCCTTGGTCCACTCGGTTTCATATACTGACTGAACATATCAGCTGATGGTGACCTTGGTCGCTTCAGATGAGTCGGCCGATTAAAGCTAGAACCGGCCGACTGGTTGGTGTACTTGGACAGCAACATATCAAAAGTTGGCTTGATCCGCTTGCGCTGTACTTTAACTTCATTCCTTTTCCACTTGCCAATTTCTGGACTCTTGGGCTTGACAAATCTCACACGAGCATTTTCTTGCACTTGCAGTTGCCCCCCGAGTGTAGGATTCTTGATGGTGATTTTGATCACTTCCTTGCCATCGGGTTGCTTACCAAGCACAACCTGTCTCCCCAAGACCTTGTTGTCCTCCTTGTCTTTCCTGGGCTCACCAACAATGACATTAGCTTTATTAGCAGATTCGGCTACCTCCGGCCGAATGAGTAGCTTCTTCCCCTCCAAATCCATGGTATTCATTGGAAAAGGCTGTTTATCAACTTGCATCTCAGAAAAGTTCAATCGTCCGTCATTAATGGCCGATTGTATCTGTCGTCGAAAAACATTGCAATCGTTAGTAGCATGAGAAAAAGAATTATGATACTTGCAATAAGCACGCCGTTTTAGCTCTTCAAACGGCGGTAAAGTATGAGATATTCTAATAATCTTAGCCTGCAGCAAAGCATCAAATATTCTATCACACTTAGCAATGTTAAAAGTAAACTTCATCTCTTCATCACGATTCTTATGAATCGGTTTCAGATCATTGCAAGTAAAGGGTTTGGCCTTAGATGGCCAAACAAATTCAGTAGCAAAAACATCACCCTCATCGTCCGAGTGATCACTATCATATTCCACCATATTCATCTTTGGACGATCGGCTTTGTATCTATGCACTTCTTTGAGATCTTTGCTTCGGCTTTCCTGAGCCAAAGCCCTTTGTAAGACTTGGTTGATATTTAAGAACTCATAACCTTCTAGCTTTTCTCTAATGGGAGTTCTCAAACCACTCAGCACTAGGTCTGCCAAGTCTCTCTCGGTTATCACCAAACTAAAACACCGGTTTTTTGTTTCTCTGAATCTCTTGACGTAATCGGAGACCGATTCATCATGCTTCTGTTTAACCGATGTTAGATGTGATAACTTGAGTTCATTGTCGCCGCTATAAAAGTGATCATGAAATTTCTGCTCTAGCTGTGACCAAACCCGAATGGAACCATGTGGTAAAGAAGAAAACCATGAAAATGCAGTACCAGTTAAAGATAAAGGAAACAAACGCACTTTCAACTCATTTAGTGAGCCTGCTTCACCTAGTTGTGCTAAGTATTGACTAACATGCTCCCATGTGGTTTTTGTGCCCTCTCCATTGAACTTAACAAAATCTGGAATCTTATATCCCGGAGGGCACTGGATGGCATCAAAGTACTCGGGGTACGGCTTTTGGTAAATCCGATTCCGAGGTAACTCAACTCCAAAATTCTCTCTAAGCATCTTAGCCATCTCCTCTCTAAGATTAGCTAGACCATCATCCATAGTGGACGATGCAGCTTGTGGCAGTGACATAGGAAGGAGTAGGGTTGCTAGTTGTGGGTAGGAATTGTGGCATGTATGTCGACCCATAATTTGGTAGTGGTCGAGTGGTTGTAGCTGTAGGTAGAGTTTGGTTCGGCGTTGCCACCGAACCTGTCATGCTCATAATAGGATTAATGGGTGTAGCCACAATCTGATTTGTTTGGGTAGGATAATAAGTCATCGGCACGGGAGGCGCCGATGCAATAGGTAAAGCCAGATTAGGGTTTTGCACACTAGCAGCTACACCATTATTACCACTAGACGATTGAGATATATTCTTCTGAGCATTAGTATTTTCTATAAAAGTTTGATAGACTAGATTGTTACCATCAGCAATACGACTTTCAATCTCAGCCCACTGCTCAGGAGAAAAGGCAGTACTTACAGAGGGTTTAACCTGTTCAGTTTGAAGAGGAGGGAACTTGATTTCTTCAATCGGAGTGATGTTGCCTTGGCGATCTTTCTTGAATTTTGCAAGGAACTCCTGCAGGTCCTTCTCCTCGCGCGCCTTCTTGTACTCCTCATAGACTTGGCGATGATCGGCCGATATCTCATCAAGACTGGGCTTAATGATGTTATCGGCGTCTACCTCAGATGGCTTGGGAAGATCGGACATGGTGGATGATGATGATTGATCTTCGTTCCCCAGCGGAGTCGCCAAAAAGTGTGTTGACACACGAACACGTCACGTGTACCCTCGACGCCGGGGGTGATGCACCGCAGCTCACGTCGAAGGAGACCCGACCGACAGCGCGATACGCAAGACAGTCGACGGGCGCTTTTGCAGACCCGAAAACCCCACACCCCCGGGAGGGACCCCGTCAGGGAGTGCGGCGGCTATGGGCTGCCCTAGGTCGATTCGCTCGCCCCTAGAGCCTCGGGATTCGCAGCTCTCAAACACGAAGAACAGCGAAGAACGAGATAGAAAAACGGCGGAGAGATAAAACGTAGATGAAAAAGTAGTATATTGATTTGTTCGATTGTGTGTTGTTCAATCGGCCGTCACCCCCAACATATATAAGAGGCGGCTGGACTTCCCGTACAAGTAAAGGATTCATCTAGGCTTTCCTTACAAGAAAAATTACATCAATTCACGTCCTAGAGTCCTAATTCTATTCCAACTCGGATTCAGTCTGAATCTGGCCCAAACTCTGTCTTCCTTCTTGCGCGGGCCGCCGGGCTTGCATATGATCTCCGATCGAGACGGCCCAAATATCAAACTTGTGCGCCTCGACGATACGAACAACTCTCATGTTGATCATTTTTTCAAATAAGGCCATCTTGAATACTTTTCGAGGTCATCTTTATCTTCCAGTCGGACTCGGTTTTGCAGTAGACTGGATTATCCGAGTCTCGTAGTGAATTTGTAGGCTATATATTATCTCTGATGATGATGACTCCAAAATCAAAATTTACCGTCTTGATGATACGCACAACTTCTGTATTGAACACTTCTTCATCCAAGGTCATTTTGATAAACTTTCGAGCACATGTTCAATTTCACTCGGACTTGAGCTCATCCACTCGGATATTAGATACTTTCACTCGGATCGTCCGATTGGACTTTTTCACTCGGAAGACAATCTTTCACTCGGATGACTATATTTCCACTCGGATGACTATATTTCCACTCGGAAGGCACTATCTTATTCACTCGGATGACTATATTTCCACTCGGAAGGCACTATCTTATTCAATCGGCAAGTTTTCGTCCCGATGGTAATCTTTTCACTCGGAATATTTTCACCTGGACGACAATTTCACTCGGATGATCATATTTTCACTCGGATGACTATATTTCCACTTGGATAATAATAAGTTCATCCGGTCAGCAAACTTTCACTCGACCGTAAAATTTCACTCGACCGTAAACTTTCACTCGGATGGTAAACTTTTCACTCGGATTTCCGACTGAAAACATAGCCCGATCTTGATTTGTCTCTCCAGGCCTCATATGATCTCGGATTGAGACGAATTATATATGAAAATCGATCGGCTCGACGAGACGAAACTTTTCCATGTTGAAGGTTTTTCGATTCAAGGCCGTATTGATGGCCGAATTACTCGCGCAACCTATCAGACAAGTGTCTGGCACCTCGCGCCATATTTCCGTTGAGGTTCAGTCTGCAGTATATTGCCTCTAACTTTTGCATATGAACTCGGATTGAGATGATTTATATATCAAAATCGATTGGCTCGACGAGATGAAGACAATTCCTTAAGAGTGCTCCTTCATCCGAGGTCATCTTGAAGACGTGATTGGCCAAAAACCACTCGGAACATTGAACTATGCCACTCGGAGTATAGTTTCGGTCCGTAAGATAAAGTCGAATGAATATAACCGAAACATCAAAGTGGTTCCACTCGGTGACGTGAATATTTTTATGCTGAAAACTCATTCACTCGAGACCATCTTCATTGCAATCTGTATCTTGCCAAAATCAGGTGTCAACACAAGACTCCATGGGTGTTAGAATCATTACTGTGTAATCTAGATTATTGACTTTAGTGTGATACGTCTCCAATGTATCTATAATTTTTGATTGTTTCATTCTATTATATTATCTGTTTTGGATGTTTATGGGCTTTATTATGCACTTTTATATTAATTTTTAGACTAACCTATTAACCAAAAGCCTAGTGCAAATTGCTGTTTTTTTCCTATTTGAGTGTTTCGCAGAAAAGGAATATCAAACGGAATCCAAACGGAATGAAACCTTCACGTGGATCTTTTTTGGAACAAACGCAATCCAGGAGACTTGGAGTGGACATCAAGGAAGCAGCGAGGTGGCCACGAGGTAGGGCGGCGCGGCCCCCACCCTCGCGGGCCCCTCGCAGCTCCATCGACCTACCTCTTTCGCCTATATATACTCTCATACCCTAAAAACATCGAGGGGAGCCACGAAACCACTTTTCCACCGCCGTAACCTTCTATACGCGTGAGACCCATCTGGAGACCTTTTCCGGTGATCTGCTGGAGGGGGATTCGATCACGGAGGGCTTCTACATCAACACCATAGCCTCTCTGATGATGTGTGAGTAGTTTACCATAGTTATTAGCTAGATGGCTTCTTCTCTCTCTTTGGATGTCAATAAAAAGTTCTCCTCCATGGTCTTGGAGATCTATTCGATGTAACTATTTTTGTGGTATGTTTGCCGAGATCTGATGAATTGTGGTATCTTTGCAAGTCTCTTCGAATTACCTGTTTGGTTTGGCCTACTAGATTGATCTTTCTTGCAATGGGAGAAGTGCTTAGCTTTGGGTTCAATTTTGCGGTGTCCCTTCCCAGTTACAGTAGGGGAAGAAAGGCATGTATTGTATTGTTGTCATCGAGGATAAAAAGATGGGGTTTATATCATATTGCTTGAGTTTATCCCTCTACATCATGGCATCTTGTCTAATGCATTACTCTATTCTCTTGAACTTAATACTCTAGATGCATGCTGGATAGAGGTTGATGTGTGGAGTAATAGTTGTAGATGTAGAACCATTTCGGTCTACTTGACACAGACGTGATGCCTATGTTCATGATCATGCCTAGACATCATCATAACTATGAGCTTTTCTATCAATTGCTCGGCAGTAATTTGTTCACCCACCGTAATATATGCTATCTTGAGAGAAGCCACTAGTGAAACCTATGGCCCCCGGGTCTACTTTACATCATATAAGTTTCTGATATACAATCCTAGTTTACTATTTATTTTGCAATCTTTACTTTTCAATCTATACAAACAAAAATACCAAAAATATTTATCTTATTATCTCTATCAGATCTCACTTTAGTAAGTTGACCGTGAAGGGATTGACAACCCCTTTATTGCATTGGTTGTGAGGTTCTTGATTTTTTGTGCAGGTACTAGGTGACTTGCGTGTAGTCTCCTACTAGATTGATGCCTTGGTTCTCAAAAACCGAGGGAAATACTTATGCTACTTTGTTGCATCACCCTTTCCTCTTCAAGGGAAAACCAAAGAATGCTCAAGAGGTAGCAAGAAGGATTTCTGGCGCCGTCTCAGGGAGATCTACGCCAAGTCAAGACATACCAAGTACCCATCACAAACTCTTATCCACCGCATCACATTATTTGCCATTTGCCTCTCGTTTTGCTCTCCCCCACTTCACCCTTGTCGTTTTATTCGCCTCTTTTCCGTTTGCCTTTTTTCCATTTGCCTTCTTTCGCTTTCCTCTTGTGTGACTAAATTATGTGACTTTTCCAATACCAACAATAATGATTTTATTAGCACTCACTACTAGAATCAGCTTCTTTGTTGTCTGCCATGGCAGACGGCAAAGGCATACATCCCAGACGGCAAACACCTTTGCCATCAGCCAGCAAATGGCAAACTGTCCGACTGAACACGTGCCAGCAAATACCTTCTTTGTCGTTCGCTTCCTTGAAACGGACGGCAAAGGATTGTGCCATCCGCCATCCAAGGCCAGCAGACGGCAAAGATAACGGATGGCAGTGGGGTGGGGTGAGAGCCGTTAGGGGGTTAACACCGCTCTTTTGCCATCCGCTGATAGACGGCAAAGAGCTCAGCTCGGCCAGCACTTAGAAGCTGCCACGTGTCCAGTTATGTCATCCGCCAGAAGACGCCAAAGAGGTTTGAATCTTTGTCGTCTGCTGGTGGACGACATAGCTGGCCACTTTGACGTCCTCCAGCAGACGGCAAAGTGACCAAATAGGCAACCAGTGTTCCCAGTTTGTACAGGTAGCTGCCATGTGTCCTCTTTGCCGTCTACTACCAGACGGCAAAGAGGCTATATATTCCCGTTTTTATTTGAATCCATTTAATTTCACAGTAATTCACACACATATATACATATATATTTTTATTTCACAGGCACAATAGACATATGATGTATCCAACACATAGCTCATCCATGACAACATACATACATAAGAAACATAGTTCCATCCATACATATTACAATAATATCACAATGTTCATCCAACACATTGTTCCATGCATCCATATAACAAGTTCCACATTTTTCATCGATACAAACAAAAAGAAGAACAGGGAAACAAGCACTCCATCCATGCAAGCTTCCATATAGTGAATTAAATCTGGAAATTGGGAAACAAGAAAGTTAGAAGAAGAAGACTAGAATCAGAAGAAGAAGAAGAAGAAGACTAGAAGAAGAAGATTCATCATCATCATCTTCTTCTTCTTTTCTTCCTATTCCTTCTTTCCTTCCTCTTCCTTGATTTTCTTCATCTTATTATGTCATTTGTGGACTAAATAGGCTGAATTATGTCAAAAATGGACCAAACAGGCTAAATAAGAAGAAAAATACCGTTATCACAGAGGTGTAGGAATGGTCGGGGCTGCACCAGTGGTAGACGGAGGTGAAGGACCGGTCGAGGTTCCGCCATTGCCAGACGCAGAAGGATTGGTCGATGCTTGTCGGGGGCCATGCTGCACCAAATATCATTTCCAATAATGTCTTGTTAGTATGATGCAAACTGAAATGTGAATACTAGTAACTAACGACCATTCAAATCAAACTCACCGTGGTCGCCGGAGCAATTTGGGGCATCGGCGGAGGGGGCTAACCGTTTTTCTCGCACATGGTCTGCACATTTGGTTCTCACGTGTCAGTCATATTAGTTAGTAATGCGAACATTTTGTGCATGATTGGGCTAATATGCACGATAAACGTACCACGATGAGCTCGTACAGGGACCGGTTGGATGCCTCGTTCTGGTTCCTCTCCTCCTCCAACAGTTTAGCCGTCCTCTCCTCCAGCTCCCTCTCCCTCTCCGCCGCCTCCCTTTTTGCCTCCTCCAAAAGCGCCTGGTGTTCAATCTCTCTTTCTCAACCATGGCCTGCAACACATCACTCCTTGTTAGCATTGTAATCATCGACAGACACACACACAATGTTATGGAGGAAAGGTGAGAGAGTCCGTATAACTAACCGCCATGGCGAGCTCCGCGGGCCGTGCACGAGGCATTATCTCAGGATTAGAGCTACTCTGGCGCTTCTTGATCTGCGGGAGAGTCCTAGGACAACATATCAGTCCATCACCAATGGCTATGGAGCCATGGTACCTCTCACCACCAGATATCATCACCAGCTCTGTATCAAAAGGATCATGGCTCGGGTTAATGTCCTCCCCTTTCCTCGCCTTCTCCTCGTCTCTATACCTCACGAGCTTGTGGTGGGAGGAGATGTTGGTGAAGCTCTCTGGATGATGTAGGTCAGACTCCGTGAATGGCTTCGCCTTCTTGTACGGGGCAGGATGGGCCATGCCATAGAGGTCGAACAGATTTGGCACAGGCTTCTTATTATGGTGCGCCTGAGAGAGAAGAACAAAATATTAGTTAAGGGCTCAAGCTAGCATGAAAAATGATATTGCTATGTAAATAGGTCATTTTGGAGCTAAGTAAGGTTATTAAGTCATTTTCGAGGAAAATAAGCTAAGTTTAGGTCATTTTGGAGATAACCAAGATTATTATACCATTTTTTACCAAAGTATGCTAATTATGTCATTATTGAGCTATCCAAGTTAGTTATGCCATTTTTTAGCTAACTAAAGCATATTTAGGTATTCTATAGAGCTATCTAAGGTTATTATGTCATTTTAGAGCTAATTATGTCATGAATGAACTAGCTAAGATTAGTTTAGGTCGTTATTGAGCTATCGAAGGTAGTCGGCCATAGATAGCTCGTTGCCATACGTACGAAAGCGATACTCGTTGATGTTGTATTTGTCAAATGAACGGACCTTATAGTGAAACCCATTAGCTACTTGTCTCAATTCGGCATCCATAATCTCTGAATTAGCCTATAAGTTTAATATGAAAGGATTGTTTCTTTAGTCGCAAATTAGCCAAAGAAATGAAATGGTCTAATGGAAATTACCGTTATTTTGAACCAAGAAGCTCATACTCTTTTACGGAATCCTTTTGGATCACCGATCCATACGAGAATATGGCGACGTATCGAATGCATCAAATATCCAGGAATAAGAGCAGTTCAAAGGAATTAGAAGTTGCGAAACAATGTACCGAGAACTTACTCGATGTACGGCCGCACTTCTGTTAGGTTGTTGAAGAGATACAACGAAATGGTCTGCCATTCTTCAACATCCAATGATACTGGTTTCCAACCACTTGCTGGTGCGAGATTCCCTTTGAATAGGCTGAGGTTGGATCGACCCTGTTTAGGATCGTCAGCATTGCACCGAGGCTTCAGATTATGCAAATTACGATTTTTGGCTTCATAGTGTGCTGTCACGAAGTTTGCCGCCTCCTTAGTGATGAATGCCTCGGCCATCGATGCCTCACATCTATGTTTATTTTTACATATTGCTCGAAGCGTCTTCTGCATCCTCTCAGTTGAGTAGCACCAAGGATTTTGCACGCCCCCCCCCCCCAATCTTGCCTCGGTCGGGAGATGCAAAATCAAGTGTTGTGTTGGATTAAGGAAGCTTGGCGGAAATATCATCTCTAACTTGTAGATCAGCTCCGGCGCCAACTGTTCCATTTCTTCTAGGAGTCCAGGTGATAGTTCTTTCGCACAAAGAACATGGAAGAAATAGCTCAGCTCTGCTAGTACTAGCCATTCATCCTCAGGGATGAAGCCACACAACATCACCGACATTATCCGCTTAGTCCAAATATGCCAATCATGAATTTTTAGACCAAATATTTTTAATTTTTCAAGACTCGCTCCCCTCTTTAGATTTTCTGCATACCCATTGGGGAACATCAACTGCATTTGCACCCACAAAATAATTTCCATCATAGCTGGCCTTCCAAGATTGAACCATGCCTTTGGCTTATTCCAGTTCCACTTTCCTTTCGGTTCTTGCATGTTTTGTAATGGTCTATCACATAGCTCCTCTTGATCGACTCTAGTCTTGGTATTATCCTTTAATTTCCCCTCTATGCCGAACAATGTACCAAAAATTGCTTCGACGATATTCTTTTCAGTGTGCATCACATCGATGTTGTGTGGGCAAAGGAGGTCTTTGAAGTAAGGCAGATCCCACAAGCATGTCTTCTGAGTCCAGGCGTGTTCCTTATTATACCCCTTGAAATATATTGGACGCTCTGGATCTGGCTCGAGAGCGTTTAACTGATCTAGGTTCTGTTGGCCTATCAATGCAGCTGGTGCAGAGTGTTTGACAACTCTACCTTTGATGAAGTTCTTCTTGTCTTTCATGAACTTATGAGAGAATCTAGAAACAGTCTATGCAAGTCGAAGCAACTATACTTGTGCCCTGCCGTCAGCCAACGGAACTCAAGAGCTCCCTTGCATGTGGGGCACGGGAACCTTCCAAGCACACACCAGCCAACGAATAGCGCATACACCGGCAAGTCATGTGTCGAGTACATGTACCAGATGAAGTTCTATTTGCTAAAGTTGTCGTATGTCTTGAACCCATTATCCCAAGATTCTTGCAATTCTTCCTTATGCGGCTGCATGTACACATTCATATTCATCCCCGGATAGTTGGGCCAAGGAATTATCAACGTCAGGAAAATGTTCTTTCTTTGCATAATATGCCCGGGGGGGATTGAGTGGAATGACAAACATGGGCTAATAACTGTATGGGGTTGCCGCCTGACCAAACACACTGAACGCATCTGTGTTGAAGGCGACTCGAGGATGCCTTGGATCTGCTGTTTTTTCCTTATGTAATGCATTGAAGCGCTTCCACGCTTCACCATCCGATGTTTGCACCATCATCACATTCCCATCTGCATCTAGTTCGGTTCTTTTGCCTGTTTTGTGCCATGTCATCTGTCTGGCTGTCTCTTCGACCATGAAAAGACGTTGAAGTCTTGGTACGATTGGCATATACCGAAGAACATTAACGGGCATTTTGGTCTGCGTCTTCTCACCCATACCGTTGTCTACCACAACATACCTGGAAGAACTGCAAATGGAACAATAGTTCAAGTCCCCACAGTGAAGCCTAAATAAGACACATCCTTTCTCACAGGCATGTATCTTCTCATAGGACATCTTAAGAGCATAGACGATTTTGTCTGACTGGTACAGGTTTACAGGTAGCACATGGCCTTTCGGTAGAAATCGTCCGAATACTGTCATCATCGCATCTATCATTCTATGCCCAAGTTGAATTGAGCCTTCAAAGCCATTCTTTGTGAGATGGCATCCAGCTGACAAAGCTCAATGTGCTCGCAGAGAGGATGTTTTGAGGACTCAACATTTTAGTGAAGGCCTTTGCAGATTCCTCCATCTCCTCGTCCGAGTCCCAAGCATCGTCAAAGTGTTGCACCATGTCTTCCATCCCGGTACCATGCTCGTCAGTGTGACGACGAACCACCTCGGCTCTGGCACGTTGGGAAGACTCACCATGAAATGTCTAGACCGTGTAACCAGGCGTAAAACCAAACTTCTACAGGTCTTTACTCATTTCAAGATTGTCCCTCTTATTATAGTTGTCGCACCGAACACAGGGGCACCAGCTAAATTTCTGGCCATTTGCAAATGCGGCTCTAACAAACCCTTTGGTTTTTGTTAACCATTCCTTGGTCCAAACTTTCTATCTAGTGTAATCAGTGTACATCCACGCACGATCACTCATATTGACTTCCTAGTGGACACACAAGAAATATATACATAATTAAGAAAAACATATCCATCAGTTAATGGAGTTTGTCATTTTTATTACGTCCATGCAACCTACACACTAATAGGTAAAGATAAGTCCTAATCCCACCCGAGTATGTGTAGATTGGGTTCGTTTTCCCATGCTCTGCTCCGGATCCGACGCAAAATTTTGGCAGCACCTCCCCGCTGTTCTCTTGATACACGTCTCGGCAATAAGCAGAGAGGATGTGTACCCGGAGAACAACAGGAAGGCACTGACGAAATTCTGCATTGGATTCGGAGCAGAGCATATGGGAAAACAAACCCAATCTACACATACTCGGGCTGTCCCTGGATAACATTGGACAATTTGAAAGAATCATGATTATAAATATGTAAATGCATGCATATTTATAGATGTAACCCTTTATATCAGGAGATGCATAGTGGTTATGCATACTGATGATTGACACATATAGCTATCAAGTTTCATCGGCACGAAGACAGGAACAGAGCAAATGAAGTTTGAGGAGGAGATGTTATTTGTGCTCACCAACGATCACAGGGGCGGAGCTTGTCGAACGCACGGGGAGGTCGTCAAACACCACACCCTCGCATCGACGAAACAACTGCACATTTAAATTCACCCAATCAACACAAATACATATGATGTTTTGCATAACAAAATTGAAAAATATACGACCTAACTCATAATTCACAAATATATGACCCCGTCAAGGTCGGGGTGTGGTGTCAGGGTGTCGGGGTCGATCGGGTTGCCGGGGTCGGGGTCGGGGTGTGGTGTCAGGGTATCGGGGTGTGGTGTCAGGGTATCGG